>NW_015505677.1:396707-449272 GCF_001515645.1 Sinocyclocheilus grahami
AGTCTATAATACAACAGATTAATACAAAACAGCAATAATATACACAATGGCCTGAAGAATATGTGTGTTCGTTCAAAGAAAGGTTTTCCTATGAATTAATTAGTAGAAAAGTCAATTTCTACTGTGCATTTGTGCCCCCTTGTTTCTGGAGAATGCAGCTGAGAGTCGGCTCGCATTCCACAAGGTTGTAAATGTATCGGGTTACCATGAAACCAGGGTCCTGTTCGGCGTCCTGGGGTGCTACAAAGTATTTGTGAAATCTAGCTAACAAAATACATATTGTGTGTTTGAGTGGTCCAGACGCTACACCACGAAACCAGATCGGCCGACCTGTAACGTTACACTCTCACTCAAAGGATGGACGATCTGACAGGATTGTTACTATGAGGTGGATCACATCTAACATGTATAGTAAAGACAAGATGATATTTTAAGCTCCTTATGTAGCCGAATCTGTGCTGGTTTGAATGGGCCGCCTCCAGCTGACCCTAGTTACCTGTGGTTGGCCTGGCCGTGCGTCACTCAGAAAACAACAGGCCAATCAGAAGAGAAGCTCATGAATATTAATTAGACAGGCCAAATATATATTCTTAAGGACATCAAGACTTTAAATAAAACTCCAGAAAGGTGTAAAATATGCGACCTTTAAAGTTGAAGTGTTGCAGCCAGCCGCACATTTGGTTTAGGTTTCATTTGGTTGAAAGACATTTTGATCTCTATCGCCCCCTTTAGTTTGTTGCCGTCACTGCAAGAGAAGAACATAGTATGTTTATCAGGATGCAATGGTATTTGCATCTGAGTTTGTGTATTTACGTTTTCCCTAAGTATAAGCAAGTGCAACTTTTTATGCCACTGGAGAAATATGTTGAAGTCCACTTTCATACCTGCTTTCCACAAAATGCATTGGCTGCTAAATGAGGTGGCGTATAATGCAGGCTATCCCCTGTGTACGCGTATGTGTGTGTGTTTGTCCTACTTGAACCTGCCAGCAATAATGTGTCATTGCTCCGGAAGACCACCTGTCAAACCCATCCATGTGAAAAACAAGTATTGTAGGCGAGAGGAAGAGAGATAAAAAAGAGGGAGAGAAGTGAGCGAGCACGGCTCGTTCATTGATGTGTTTTTTCCCCCCTTTTCCAGCCTCAAGCTCTCGACTACAAATGCAGAGATTATGAAACATTTACACACATGTAGTGAACGCGAGTGGGAGGAGGTGCAATGGAGGGACGTGGAGGGGAGGATGGGGGATGCCGAGTGCAGTCACTCTCCACTGGAGGATTGGTGTGTTTCCTGATCAACATGCCGCCATCAGTCTTTCCCCTGCTCTTCATCTCTTCTTCTTCCTCTCTGCTGAACCCCATTTATCGCTGCCTTTCATAAAGCCTTGTTTTCAGTCATCCTGTTCCCTCTTCATGAAGGTCGTTGGCAAGGACGTTCACAGCATCTCCTCTCTGATAGGCTGAGTCGCAGGCTGCGGCTTAAAGAGACAAGAGCGATTAAAAACACCAGCCATGTTGGATCCTTAGTCCTTCACAGAGCAAACATTTAGCTTTCCGAAGAAAATAATCAAACCCAAAATGATCAGGAGCGATTGAAAGGGCATGCTGTGTTTCTTCTCTAACAACAAAGACTGCATAACATTTATCATAAAAATGGCTGTTTTCAAAAGATTTCAGCATGTCTGAAACAAAGGACAAAACAAGGTTATAAGGACTTTGAATTCACAAGCAGACTACAGTATTGATCATGAGGAGAATTGTGCATTACTATGACCTGATTGTATCGTTTGCAGATGTACAGAAGAAGAAAAGACGGTGAAAGCTAGAAAAGAAAAAGAAGATGAGCTTTTATCTGATTTCTTATGTGAATTAAAAAGCAAGTTTGCTCAAGAATAAGGTCTAGGTTTCAGAGCAACTGCTAGAAATGCACTGTGCTTTTTTCATGTGTCTTGCACAGAATCAATGGTTTTTATGGAGAAACTGAAGCTTACACGTTTTGTGCTAGATATATCAGCTTAGCAAGCCTAGAGGAATAATGAAGGAGGGAGAGACAGTCTGAGAAAGAGGAGACCGTCTCTTTGGCTACTACACACACACACACACACACGTACATATACATACTGTACGTTTTGGCATGCAAATCGAATATCCAGATTCAATTTAACCTTGCCACATAGGCTACATAAATCTATCATGGCTGGACAGAAATTCAATTGCATTCGTTTTGCTTTTCCTGCATTCCATGCAAATTAGGTCTTCATGTATAATTACTAATTTTTTTGACATTTCATGCCTGCCGTCAACATATGGCTAGATGTGCAGGTCAAACTTCTGAAAAGAGTTTTTTTTTTCAGTGGCATTTTCCTCTGCATCTGTTACGCAAAATGACACCATCCTCCTCCGTGCTTTGTTTGTCTGAGTAGATCCAGTAACATGTACTACAGTAATCTTCTGTGCATCATTTGTCACTTGCGAAAAGAGAACATGCAAGTAATCTGTGTTTATGCTTTTCAGTTGCTGTAGAGGAAGTGTTCTAGACAAAATGAGTGGAGGGAAGGAAGGAGAGCAAGAAGAGGTGCTTAGAAAGAAAGAAGAGGAGGGTAACCAAAAAAAAAAAAAGCTTGAAAAACAAGAGAGAGAGAGAATGAGAGACATTAGCAACCTAGTCATGTTCATGTCAGAGGAAGTGTGAAAATCTTACACTTGTGGAATAGTTCCACCATTAATATTAGCAGGGGAAGCACAACACTTTTGTCTCTCTGGATGCATAAACTTACATGGAGGCTTAATGAGTCATATTAATATGAACAGACATTATAAGGCGTTTGGTCAGATACATGTGGTTAGATTCTAGCTGTCTGGTCACACACGCACATCTAAACTCAGCTCTCAGCCCTCACTGGTGGGTTATGTAACAGCAGGTGTGGGGGTGGGTGGGTTTTGACTGCAGCGGTACTCACAAGAATAGTAAAATCTGTTGTGTGGACCAGCCAACAGTCCCCATGAGGAAAACCTCTTAATGAACATACTGTTTATTACATTTTTTAATGAAAACTTGAAAATGCGCAAAGGGTTTGTTTGAGGGATACATTTGAAGGTATTGAAGATGATAGAAAATCATCAATCATTTTTAAAAAATCATTAGATCGAAGTGGTATTCATAGTGCATTTACATTAATGATGTTTTCAATGAATCCTAAATATTTATTAAATCACATTCAAATAGCATAACAATAATTCTCAAGGGATGATTCATATCTTTTATTTCATAACTCCTTTGTTTATATTAAAAATAATCACAGATACAAACATGCAAAACCAAACAAAAATAGAGATTACATTACACAATTAAAATAATTAATTCATTCATGCATGCAATTATGTATGCATGTATTTTTGTGAATGATTGGGCTTTAAAGAACCTAAAATTTCCCTCTTATTTAACCCTCTACCGCGCGCATTATGATAGACCTATAGAAAAATATATTTGACTAATTTCTTTTCTAAGAATGGCTTAACTTGAATTGCTGTTAAAAAAATTGGGGGAAAAAATATTATTTTAAGGTACTTTATGATATGTTGCCATACGGCAACAGCGTACAATAGTGGATCTAACTTAGAATAAGTGTAAGTTTACTTATAGTTAATATTTTTCCTCAGAAATGTTGTTTGTGTTGATTCAATTGGTGCTATTATAAGCTTTAACACAGTACTTATACCTTATACATACTTTCCAACAACTTGTACTTTTATGTATTCCATTCTTTTTTGCTGAATAGTGATTTATAATTTTTGAATTACATTTGTCATGAATATTATTTAAATTACAAATGTATACAGTTAAAACAAATATAATCCTGTATATCATGTATCATCAAATATTGACAAAAACAAAAACATTGCAGTTCATGAAAATTCAGCATTACGCAATCTTATGGAAGAGCCAGTGCTGCCCTTTTCTTCTTTACCTTGTCATAGAATATGGCAGTGCTCACTGATGAAATGTTACCTGTATTCATATTTAATCAAAAGTAAAATTGCCATTTAAATTTGATTATATGCATAATACAAATTCCATTAACATACGACTAATCAACATTATATCACTAGTATTAATGTTGTTATTGTTACAGCTTAACAGATTGCAGCTAATCTTGCTAGCTAGCTAAACTATTGTAATAATGTCATTCCACTATTGCACAGTGTTGCCGCTTGGCAACACATACATTTGAATGATTTACCAAAAACTAATTTCATAAAAACTTTTTTGAGAGGTGAATATGTCATCATAACATCATAACAGTGATGTTTCCGATTTTTTTGTGGAAGTGACACGGGACTGGTCCTTGTTTGTTATTGACGTGTTAGTGACTTAACCAAAGCCCTTCATTGGCTAAACTAAGGTCTTCTCTTTCCAACAAAAAAAACGAGGATGTTCTCTTAAAGAGACAGTTGTAAGGAAATTAATACAAAGAGTATGTTGCCATAAGGCCACACCATGCGGTAGAGGGTTAAGGGTCAGTTTGATGTTTACTTTGCAAAATCACCTTAAATAAGGTGAATGCATGCAAGTCACCATCAAATTTTTGTTTTTAGTGGGATGTTGCAATGTTTATTATAAATGATTTATCCGTGCTCATCATTAAATTTTTATAACCACATGCCCTCGTAATCTTTAATCAAAACAACTTTCCTCTCCCTTGCAATGATATCTCTTCTCCTCTGATTACGTTTTACCAGTGCAAGGGCGGGACAATAACCTCGCCTCTCCAGCAAACTGTCACTCACAAGACATCACTGTAATAGCAAGCGATAACAATCAAACGATCCAGTCAATTCCCGATGGACAAGATCAAGTGCCACCCACATTCTTTTTCATTTGAGAAGCCATTTTACTCAGCTATATGTCAAAATAGGGAAGAAAAGTGATTGCAGCTTCTGTTTAAAGGCACAATATGTAAGATTTTCATAATAAAATATCCAAAAACCACTTGCACATTGTTATATATTTCATGCAGTAGTGCACTTACGTTATCCCAAAAGTTCGCAAGGATTTGTAAATCCAGAGAAATTCCAATTTTAAATAATGGCTCGTCCCGGTTCATTGTCGCCTATAAATTACGTAATATCCACGCTATCGGTTTCCGCTTGTAGAAATTATGGCAACACACGTGGACAAAAATGCTGCTGCAGTTAAACTAAATCCATTACGGCAGTCGCAAATAAAATGAAAATTAAATGAAAAGTGTTGACTGCAGCATTAAATTTAGATCTGCTCAATGTTGCACCATGAATCTTTTTCCGCGTTTTTACATTGTTGCGCGTTATAACCAATCACACACGAGTCTGTTGAGTTTATGAACGCAGCGGCCAATCAGAGGCTTTTAGATGAGTCATCGCTGAAACACCGGAGTTTTGTTCAGTGTGCACACTAGCTGAGTGTATTCTCTCATCATAAACGACAAAGTGCAGATGTACATGTTATGTAAGCAGGAGATTCATTCATCAAACAGTGTATAGACAGCTTTACTGATTATAAGGGGAGTTTTTTGAGAGTGCTTAAACTCGCGCTAGACTGAAGTCAGGCATACTGTTCTTTGTAACGTTAAATGTTCTTTGCTCGTTTTCTCTATATAATTTATTCGCTGTTTGAATAACTTTGGAAGGTACAGGTAATAAAAAAAAATGAATTCATTACATCCATGAACATGATTCGGACATTTCAGAATGGTGAAAACGACATCTCCCATAGCTCCACTCTCCTTCATAGCGTCATAAAGCTTTGCCTTTGTTATTGTTTTGAAAATGCGACCTCTAGCGGCGAAAACTTACATATTGTCCCTTTAATGCTGACTTTAATGACAAAATGTGGCCCAATTTACTTGAATTCCCCTCATGACAACATTTGCACATGCACACATCTTCAGTCTTACTCATGAGTAGAGTAGTGGTGGTTCAGGGCTCTTCAGGACTCATACTAAACTACTAATTTGCTGTTTCAAGTCACTCACGACACCCAAGACGATTGATTAGCACCAGAGAGCTGTTATCTTGAGCTGATGAGAATTGTGTTGTGACATTAGTTGCTGCAAATCTTGACATCATTTCAACCCTTACTATGCTGGCAAAATAAAATGTATTTAAGGGTAAATATGGAAATGAATAAATAAATCTGCAGTTCTCAAGCACAACTCTAAAGATTAACCAACATTTCTTCCATGAACAATATGGATTCTGTAAGTCTAAAAATGGCACAGTACACCTGATGTTGTTTAGGTATAACTCACTGTAGAACTAAAGGTGCTTGAATTATTCTGTTGTATACTCAACTTCAATAAATATTTCAAATGTCTCAAAAACTTTTTCCTGACATGTGGATGAACATTCATAGCACTTTAATGTTCTGGTATGGGACCCATTATGCACTTAGCTACAGCTCCAATTTCTTGTAGCCACCACGAAATTTGTCTTCAAAAAGCTTTTATTCAGGAAACTGAATAAACTTTGTACTTTCACCAGAAGTTGGTTTTGCTTCAGAACCCAACACTGGACCAAAATAGTTTATCATGCAAATACAAATAAATAAACATTTTTAAAAATCCTTAAAGGGGTCATATGATGTTGCTAAAAAGAACATTATTTTGTGTATTTGGTGTAATGAAATGTGTTTATGCGGTTTAAAGTAAAAAAAACATTATTTTCCACATACTGTACATTATTGTTTATCCTCTATGCCCCGCCTTTTTGAAACGCGCCGATTTTTACAAAGCTCATCGGTCTGAAAAAGCGAGGTGTGCTGTGATTAGCCAGCTATCCTTAGTTTCGCTTTCACAACAAAAAACACAGCGGCCTTAGCATGCGCTGAGGCCAGGATAGAGTGAGCTGAGGCGGGCTGGACTCCGCTTTGTCCACGGTGAAAGTTGATGTATTCCCTCAGCGACCAGCACAGATCAGCTCTAGGCATGACGAAGCGGATATCATCCTCTTTTGGAAGACCAAACAAAGTAGTTTCGCTTTCACAACGAAGCACACAGTGTCTTCACGACATGGCAGCAGCAACAATACTACAGTGAGAATAAAAGTTACGACTTCTTTCTTTGCGTGAACATTTGGGCAGCGTTATGCAAATCTTCCCACATAGTGAGGTAGATATGTGGGGGCGTGTTAGAACGAGCCGTTTTAGGTAGGTGTGGCTGACTCTTAACTTTTATAAAGAATATCTCTTTGGATTTGAGACTTTACAGATCTTCTTTATGCACCAAGAGCTTGTAACACTCCAAAGAGAAAGGAAAAATTGAAATCGCATCATATGACCCCTTTAAAATGAGTACTGAAGTGCATTAAAATGACCAAGGACTCCATAGGCCCAACAATATGCTAAATTATGAATACAGTGTATATAGCCTGACTACGAAAACTGATGATTTGGTTGTCTAAATATTTATGAAATTTTAATAGCTTTCATATGTTCTCGCTTCACAAAACAAATTGTGATCTGCCCAAAACAGGTTCATCCCTATTATTTGCATTTAACACTGTTTTTTCCTGCTGTCCTAGATCCTATAAGAAATAGGCTTCTCACCCATTCTTGGGTTGCAACCGACCAGTTGAGATACAGAGAATTTCACCAGTCTGATGAACCCTAGAGTTTACTTTTACTAAATTTAAGACATTTTGGGTACTTAAAAAAGCCTGAGCCATGTTTACAAAGTTTAACATATGGGACCGATACATTATTGCACAGTTGAAATATGTAATTAAATTAAGATAGCAAGAAGCTGCATATAAAACAGTAGGTGGAATCCAGCTGGACAAATTGCAAGATATTTAGGCATCTACAAAATGGAGAATCCACGACTGTACACATTACATATATATAAAGTTCTGCAAACTAGAGGTTTTGACAGTCTTGAATGCATATGTGGACAGGGGCAAAAAAAAAAAAGATGTAGCAATGACTCATGTTAATTAACTTTTTGAGCATGCATATAAGGAACACTGTGGTTCATGATAGTTCAATGTGTTCCAAGCACTATAAGTGAACACTCTTCTCTTATGAAGTACTTGACCATTACAATTAATCTCAGGGATCGATAAAGCATTTATCTATTGCATAAATATATAATGTACCACTTGCTGCAGGGCTTTACAGAGCAGCAAAAGAAAAACTTAGGAAAAGGAGAATAATGTGAGTCAATAGTCTTAGGCAACAGAATAAATATCAATGTCCTTCAGTCAAAGGAATATGAACAGAGGCTGTTTTTAACTGCACTTTCATGCTAAACTGAATGATTAGCCTCATTACCTAAAACGTCTACAGCAATCAAAATTCTGAAGTATTTGCTTAAAGGGGTCCTATGATTCGATTTCAATTTTTCCTTTCTCTTTGGAGTGTTACAAGCTCTTGGCGCATAAAGAAGATCTGTAAAGTTGCAAAGACTAAAGTCTCAAATCCAAAGAGATATTCTTTATAAAAGTTAAGAGTCAGCCACACCTACCTAAAACGGCTCGTTCTAACACGCCCCCACATATCTACCTCACTATGTGGGAAGATTTGCATAACGCAATCATAACGCACTGGATAGGTGGCCAATCACAGCACACCTTGCTTTTCAGACCGATGAGCTTTGTAAAAATCGACGCGTTTCAGAACGGCGGGGCATAGAGGAGAAACAATAATGTACAGTATGTGGAAAATAATGTGTTTTTTGAACCTTAAACCGCATAAACACATTTCATTACACCAAATACACAAAATAATGTAATTTTCAGCAACATCATATGACCCCTTTAAATCAGAAGTTTTGGATTGGAGAGGTTAATTAAACATGTCCTTCAGTTCCCCGACTGCATCTCCACATATCATTTTCTCAATATCTTACCAGCTTGATTAGGGGGCAAGGTTACTTAGCAGCTGTTGCTATGGGGACCTGATGGAGGATGAAATGAAAAAGAGTATAGTGTGGTTTGGATACTGCCAGCTAATTTGTTCTCTGAAAAAGAAGAACTTTGTTTACCAGATTCAATGGGATGTAAACAAATGATGTGAATGGCAAGCTCGGGTTACTAATAACAACTGTAAAAGATTTATTGATCTCAGCACTGTATTTGGGCTCTCATGTGGCCTTGAGAACACAGTTGGAAAGTAACGTTATGGATTGCACTGTATCTTTCGGTTAATCTTATGTAAACACAGATTGATCACCACCTGCACTATTATATTTTCAGAAGAAAATGTAAAAATCCTTTTATGTTCATCTAAGCATTATGTAAAAGGTAAGTTCAGATAAGTTTAACCAAATGTATAAAATGATTTACTTTACACCACATTGTGGGGATTATATGGAAACTTATTTCCACCACTGAATAATAAAAAAAAACCCGTAATCGCAACTTTTTATCTCACAAATTTGACATTTTATCTCACAATTCTGACTTTTTTTCTCCGAATCGCAAGTTTATATCTCACAATTCTGACTTTTCTGACACGCATTTGTGAGTTGTGAGTTTATATCTTGCAATTCTGACTTGACTTTATATCTCAGAATTGCGAGATGTGAAAAGTCGCAATTACCTTCTTTTTTTTTTGTCAGTGGTGGAAACGGTCTTCCATAGTTTACTGCCTTATGTAAATAATAAATATTAATATTAATAAAACTTATTTAATATGATGGTGATAGTGCCGTATAGTTTTCAAGATCCATCCTGGAAATGTGATTCTCAGATAAATGGTGTGACCCTGATTGTTTTAGGCCTCATTAATCTATTCTTAGCACCTGCATGGTGAAACGCTTGAAATCTCCTGTCATCCTGAGCAGAGCTCGTTTCATCCGTCTATACATCTCTTTTATGTTTATTTTCTCTCTCTCGATCCAGACTCTGATTAGATGGCTGACTCATTCTGTCTCTTCAGCTCATTTATAACTCTCTTGTTGCCTGCGTTTGACTTTTTCTCGCTGCTTTTAGAAATACCTGATCGCTGTATCTGTTTGCCCTTATCTACCATCCCCACTCATACACACAATCACAAAAATCCAGTCTTTATGACTATTAGATAGCATTATCACTTTTTCACTGCAAGAAGCATTCGAACACAACCAACACTGCCTAAAAAACCTTTAGTCCATCATATTTACTGTTTTCATTCCATTATTATATTTTTGAAATGTTATTATTATTAGTTTTCTCTCTTTTTGGTTTCCCAAGGAAGATTTCAGAGAACAGTTCTTAATATATACCTTTTTTTAATAACCATTAAAATATTTAATAACCATTAAAAATAACCTTTTTTTTCTTAGTGTGAAGAGCATTTTAATAATCTAAAGGAACTTTATCCACTGTAAAGAACCTTTTGTGGAATGGAAAAGTTCCATGGATGTTAAATGTTCCTCTTGGAACTATATTTGCCAATAAAGAACCTTGATTTTTGAATGTATCTCAGCAGCATCTCATTACAAATAATGGCAATCCTTGACAATGGTTGCTTTTGGGAGCTTTTTATGTTTACGGATTATCTATAGGCTATAAAAAAACACCATGGTGCTTTTATTACCACATTCTTCTACCATGGCATTTGCACTCAAATAATTTTGCCAAATGCCAAAAGCATCATTGTAGTACGAGGGTACTAGTTGTTTGGGTAATATTATGTTCATTAGTCTGTCCAATGGTTCGGCCATGATTCAGCATAATAATTCTCCATTTTAGAATCAGGTAGGCAATCGAACAAGTGTCTGCTGATATTTTTCATTGGAGACGCACACCTTTAATATTCTCTTAATATAACCGGATGCTTCTGGAACATTATCTCATTGTCATGTCTGTACATTACAGGCGTTTATGGGGCTACTTTCACTCGCGGAGTGATATGAAGTTCGGGCCGAAGCACTAGCAGCGGAGGGACACAGAGTGGCAGACTAAGCGCGTCGACTCTTCTTCTCACCGGCATCATTCAGCCAGAGTCGCTTCATAATCCTCTGCGCTGCATATGCTCTTCTATCATTATATCAAAGGCAGCCCCATGTGCTTTTAAAAACCAATGCAGCTTGGGCCATTCTTTAAGTTTTTTCTTCATGTAGACCCCCTGTAATACATTACTATGCATGGTATCTTCAAGAATATATAGATTTAATTTATAGACAGAGGGTCATTCAAGCGCTGCCCGTCGGTATCCGTTTAAGAGCATCATTTTTTCTTCTCTCCCGCTTGACTGAATCCAAACGCAGTTCTATAGACAGAAGAGACATCGACTAACGGCTCCAAAATGGGGGTAAGAATCTATTTTAAATGCTTGCATTTTGCATGCCATGCACTTTAAGAATAATTCCGAATGGTAACTTGTCTGTATGTAGGCTATTTTATGTCAAATCGTTGCATTTAACAGGTGCATTCATTTCTCAGTTAACGTATTGTTTTCTACTAAAACACTGTAAATGTTTAGCAAATATTTATCAGTTATTCTGTGGGCGTTTTAACCCCAGACATTGTGAAATAACGTTGCTCGATCGTTTGGCAATTGCGTCAAATCGGATGTTTCATTTTTGCACTCAGTCCGATGCGTCATGATGCAGTTAAAGGGAACAAATTAAGAATACTGCTCAATATAAATGCACAAATTGGCAATGAGGTATATACACAATAATATACGGCGTTTGGCATAGATGCTAGAAAATCGGCGCTACTCGAATGTCGCATTCGATGCCAAAAGGCGCACTGAGGTAAACGCAAAAATGACAAGAAATAGCAATCAAAATTAACTGTGATGACTAATATTACGGTGTCGAATACATTCTGGTAAGATATCACAATAACACATATTTAATAGTACTAGTGCTATAACGTTTTTGCGCCTCTCTTCGTTCTGTCAAAACGTGTCATGACAACGCGTCGGGAAAATAAGGTTGACGACCGCAGTAATGATCGTTTGCGCTTCACGTTTCGGGATTACATCTGTTTTCAAATGACACCAGAAAACTTGTATTGCCTAATCAGTTTTGTTAGTCCTGATTTGTGAATTCAGTTACCTGAATACACCAATAATACACAATTTATAAATGGACTATTTCCCTTTTAATGATGACAACAACGTTTTATAGCTAGGAAAGCGAAATCTTAATTATCCAGTTGAGTTTTTCGACAATTATTTTCTGGGTAAGTCTGAGGAGATATTCTGCCAGTCTCCTAAATGAAAGGCGTTAACCACAGATGGGGGTGGGGGGAGCGTATGGATTTGATGACTGCATCTGGACTGACCCGTTTCAATAGTTTCACAGCCGACTAACCAACGTGTATCACATTTATGACAAGAATTAGGCCCAAATCCCAAAGCGAGTCCAAATGGTCAGTGGACGCGCGGACAGCTGCGTCAAAATGGATGATTCACGACAATATATCGAGCTCATTTGTCACACCAAGCGCCTTCTAGCTAGTTATTTTGCGACCTTGCTATAACCAGAACTGAACATCTAAAATTCATATTAAGAGAAATGAAACAGTCTGAAATTAAATGGTGATGTTGTGACGCAAAGACCATGTTCTCCTTCGATACCTTTTCCATCGCACGTTCTGTATCTCGGTTTTGACGTGCTGATATCGGTCGTGATGCCCTGAGGGGGTAACCGGGCTCAACGGTCGGTGACTGCGTCAAAGTGGAGGCTGATCAATGAGAGTGGAAATTCCCGAAGAAGTACCGCGATTGGTCTGTGTAGCGCCACGAGGGCGGCGATGACGGGAGGGCGGGGTCGTATTCGCAGACGCTGATGATTGATTGGTCAAGAGCCTATCAATCAATAGGTAGAGACTGCGTGATTGGCAAGATGCGTTGGGGCCAAAATGAAGGTTTGGGGATTGAGAGGGTGGTTAGGGGTGGACTGATGCGGGAGGAGAATAAAGTAAGCATGGAAAGTGCATGATGGGGTTACAGGAGGGTGGTGTCACCTTGAGAGAGGCAGTGAGTGAGTTTTTTTAGGAGGCTCAGGTGCTTGGGGTTGTTGGCAATTTGTATGAGCTGAATGTCTCTTGGAGGTTGACTATGTTCAGAATAGCACATAGTCAGTTCTACAATTTCAGTTTTCTTTGTCTTAGAAAAGAAAAATTACTTTGAAACTATTTTAACTCACAACTGGGGCAGTTGCGGTTAGAGAGTCAGCCTTATTACGCAAGGTTGTGGGTTCGATTCTCAGTACTGGCAGGGGGGTTACTTAGAACTGAGAGGCACCTGTTGCTCCCCGGGCTGCTCTTTGTGATGTGTCTGATGTGTTCACTACTCCCTTCTGTGTGTGTGTGTGTGTGTGTGTGTACATAACCATATTTTGGGAACAAATTTGTACCCAAAAGTGAGCTTAACCTGACAAAATCTCCAAAATTCTCCCTTTGGGGATGTCCTCATTTGTATAACTGGTTTAAAAATAAAGTAAACAAAGTTTTTTTTAAATTGTAAAAATGCAGAAAGTTTTCTGTAAGGGGTAGGTTTAGGTGTAGGGCAATATCACATACAGTTTGTACAGTATAAAAACCATTACGCCTATGGAATGTCCCCATTTAGATAGCTAAGTAAACGTGTGTGTGTGTGTGTGTGTGTGTGTGTGTTTGTGTGTGTGTGTGTGTGTGTGAGAGAGAGAACTAAATGCAGAGCACAAATTCCACCATATTTGGCCAACATGTCACCTTGTCGTAAGTAGTATGTAATCTGTATACAGTACAATGTGTATACAATATTCATTTTCACATACATAGAGCAGCTGTACACGCATTAAAATAAAGTACAGTTGTTCATATGTTAATACTTGTAGGCAGTTGTTTGTGTTTCTAATCATTATGAACAAGAAACTTGAATTAATGAATATTTTTATTGATTTACTATCTCTATGTTGTTTGGTAAGTAGTAGGTCTATTATTATATACTCATTTTCGTTCATACAGCACTAAATGGCATTCACTATAAAGGGAATAGTGAATGAGTGTAGAGTTGAGCTATTTCAGACATAGCAGCACCACTGCGCTAGATATAGTATCCTACAGTGTAGTGTGCTCAACTTCAAAACATCATGATTTAGAAGTAATAGTCTATTTTCTGTCCTGTTTTTAATCTCCCTCGTCAGAATGCTCCGTTCTACTCATTCTAGACTCGGAAGTAAATGCCCACTGCTATGATTGGCTAACAGTTTGGCATATTAAAAGAGGTTTAAACTCCCCGTCATTACACGTGTGGAATTGTTTTGAAAACTTTTGATGTTGAGAAATGGTAGCCGGTGAAATTCAGTCATACATTAATTGGTAATTAATTATCTGTATTTATAATTACTCTTAATGTATTTGTGAGTTAGTTAGCCTACATTATATTAGTGTTTAACCGAAGATGCTACAGAAAGCTGTTTATGTTGTTATGTTGTTACACATTTTATATTACATTGGTTGTGGCAAATAAAGTTTAGATACTTGGAGTTACTACAGTTGCAGTTGACAAAGGATAAATTACGCTGTTTGACATAAACAATGTCAAATTCTGCGTGTCCATTTGACAGCCCACATAGAGGAACACTAAAATGTAAAAAACTTTTAAATACTCAGTATATATCAAACTATCTGAAACAGACAAAGTAATAGTGACATGGTAAAAATACAGTTACTCACACTTGTGTTTTTGCGATATTACTGCCGGATCTAATATAGTCGGCACAGCATCGTCTTTTAGTTTTAATCTCTCTGAAAAATCCTGCTTCAAACTGTGTCTTGCTTAAAAACGAATTTGTGGTAAAATGAAGTGAACAAACGAAATGACCAGGTTCTTATTGACGCGATCTGGAATTTTATTAAAGATAAAGTTCATCCACTCTTTCCTAATGTTAGGATCAGAAGGAAGGCACATGTCTGTGTTTTTCCACTGCTAGAGGCAGTGATGTAGAAGTAGGCGTTGATCTTCTTCTGCAGAGGCGGGCTTTCGGCGCACTATGACGTCATAATGTGACAAAATCCAAAAGAGTCGTTTTAGCAGCTTGGCTGTTATATAAGCCATTTTAAGACTAGTCTCAGCCTCAGACATCACACCCACGGACTGTTGGCTAAACGTCTGATGCATATGGCACACAAAAGTGGAAACACTTCAGGAGTTTCAAAGTCGTCATCGGATTGGTTGAATTATACAGGATTTCTGGGAGACGTGTGTGTCACGTTCTTTAATGTTCCACCTGGAAACAAAGATGCCATGATGTCAAACCCACTCACGAAAGAAAAAAGCCGGTGTGTTTACAACTGTGACGACGAGTGCTTATCAGGATCAACTAAATGCTGGGTTTTCAAAAGTATGTGAAATATTTAAAATTCGCGGCATAGAATCTCTAAAATACGTCAGAGAGTTTTACACAGCGGTCTGTTATTGTGGCGACATTTCCACGTCCCGAAACGTGACACTGAACAAAACGAACTGTGATTGGTTGTTTGACATGTCAGTCAAACGGCCTCATGGGCGGGCCTTGGCCAAAGAAAGCTGCCATGGATTCCAGACCTTCAGCCATCAGTCTGAAGGTCTGGCTACGCGAGACTATTTTAAGACTAACTAGAAGGTTTTGAGTTCTGAAACTTACAGGATATAGGCCTATGTATAGTAAAACGACTTCTTATATGTCAAAAGATCGAGGAAAATTTGATTTCTCAATTCATGCACTTTAAGCATGCAATTTTGAAGTGAAATGTGAAATGTACTCCAATAGTCTCAGTTTTATTTACTGTACAACTTTGAAACTTTTTTTTTTTTTACTGTGTACTGTGTAATTTATGATTACTCCCTGAATTAATCATTCAACGTAATGCTTGAAATTTTTATAGTTGCAGAATATGTTCCGTTTCACATACTAGTTTAAAAAAAAAATAGTAGGCAGTATACAGTATAAGCTGATAATATTCCACTGTAGCCAAGATTTTGAGCTTTGAAATGTTAACGGGACGGGCTGATACTGTACAGTAAGGGAAAAATGTGGGCAGGGCAGGAGAAGTAAACGATGGGGTAACGTCAGGCGGTTAACTGGTGTCACCTTCAGAACAGCAGTGAAGCAGATGTAGGAGGCTCAGGTGCTTGGGGTTGTCGGCAATTAGTATGATGTGAATGTTTCTTGGAGGGTGACTCTGCGATGCCCTTGGGACATGCATCCAAAGACGCAAGCCTGTCTGAAGGCTTCAAGGGCACTGCAGGTGATCAGGGTGTTTAGAATAGCAGGAATGTCATCTGCTAGTGTGAAACCAGGCTTTCTTTTGGTTTTAGTTTTCTAAAAATTCACTATGGTGTCTGTCACCATTTTGTTTTGTTAATAAATCACTTTGTTTAAATATGGCAGCAATGGAGTTTAAATATCTGTTTACATAACTTTACATGTTGCATGACTGATAATTGTGTATCCAAGAATAAGAAACAGACTGGTGGTGAAAAGTCTTATAATTTATGGCTGTGCAATGGATGCCGTTCAATAGCTCATTCTCACCGAGTGATTTTGGATATGTATGTGTGCGTATACTTTCCACTAAAGCACACAATCAAGCCTTATTTTGTGTCCAAGCCCGGGGTCATATGAAGCAAAGCTAGCAGACACGCTATCAGTCAATTTACCAGACACCGACATGATGTCATATCCTGTAGGACCTTCAAGGTCAGCCAGCAAGCTGATTGGCCCTTAAATGTCAATAGCAGGCTTTAATCAGTTTGTTCCATGCCAAGGTTGCTTTCCTGTATATTTAGCAAACCACAGTGACTACAATTGCATCAACAAACAGTCTGGAGTGCGCTAAAATGAATTAGATTTATTATACGATTTATATTCTAATTCCATAAGAATTTTAGTAGCAAAAACGATTATGGCATTTTTAGCCACAAGGAAGTTGTAAAATATGTGTGGAACAAAAATATAACACACATGTAAAGTTTATAGCAAGTTTATTTGTAGAATTTTGCTCGTATATATGAGTTTAACATCTTATAGAAAACATTTCTCATTTGACCCTAAAAGTAAATGAAAAAATATTTCTATTTAAATTAGGCTATAGTTGAAAACAAAGCTTATTTTAGGACCATATATTGCATTTGGACTATTTTCAAGCAATTAAGCACATTTATTATTTTTCTCAATTAAGATGATATTTTAAGATGCATGTTTTTTTACTGTATGACTTTAAAACATATTCAAAGATGTTTATTTGCGCTCATGAGCATATTGTGCTCATTTATTTATATGAAAATGATGGAGTTTTTTGCATTGTGGTAATAATAATTTGAGGGCGAGAGCTATGTTTAATTCTCATGAAAATGTCACATTGCTAAAAAATCGTAATGGTCATAAAAATAGACTTAACTCTCTTAAGGAAAGTCTTAATTTGTTTTGATTTTGTGGTTATGATTAGAATAGGTTACATTAGATTTAACCCAGAATTTTAATTTAACATTTGTATAAAATACTAAAACCTAAGCAAAGTTAGCAAAGCATTTGGTGTCAATCAATTTTCACTGAAAAATTGCTAGTAAATTTCACAAACAGTTCACAAAAAGAAATGGTAAGTAACACACTGAATTAAACATGAAATGTTAAAGTAGAAAAGCTTAAATAGTATTTTCATGCAAAACATACTCCAATAATCTTTATTTACAAGTTTGATCTTTTACAGTGTACTTCACATCTGTTATCAAACACTTTCTTACTAAAGTGATCTTTTACATACAGAATAGAGACATTTTAATTCACACCCATCCTTTAGAAATCCATTGCATACTAACATACTAATTCTACCTTTGGCTAAATTGAATGCATGCACAATATGCTTCATTTCTGGACATAACTGCACTTAAATTAAACACCCATCATTCTTTTACTACATGATTTTAGATTTTCTGCTACATAATGGATAGCTCTAACATGTAATTGGTCATTTAGTCTCAACATTCATATGTGGTTTGTTTTATTGGTGTCTTATGTGTAGTTATCCAGAAGCAAGGTTTCTTTAGAAGGTTTATGGAGGGTGTAATCCATTACTTGCATGACACATTGGTGAGTAATGATTTATATTTTGGTTTGTTCCTCAAACAATGCTAAAGATAGGTTTAGAAAAACATGAGGGTGAGGAAATGATTCATTTCGTAATTCATCTCTGGGAGGGAGAACTAATAATAAGAACTAGCGGCAAGTATGACACATTGAATTAAATGTGAAATTTTGAATTAAAAAGACTGTATTTTCTGGTCAAATGTATTCCAGTAATCTTTGTTTTATTTACTGTTTTGACAAATAATTTTTATAGTGAATCATTTGACCAAAGAAGACTCTTATAGACTACATGAATAGTGTTTTTGGATCATTTTTAGAGTTTCATACCTATCCATGATCACCAATAAAGACAGGGTAGGTGATTTGGTTCAAAAACATTTGTTGTTATGCTGGTTGAAAGTTTCTTCACATCCCGATAGCAATCACTAAGTTAAGTGGTCTACATTTATTTATATGTATTAATATCATCTGTGGAAAGTGTAGGACCATAAAATGTTCGTCCAATCAAAATGTTCGGTCCGAAGATTATTATAGGCTGTCCTACCTGGCTGTCAAAATATATTTGCATACCTCCGCGCTGCTGCGTACCATGTTTCATGACATCTATATAGTTGTTTACATTTTTAGCTTTAGTTATTTTAGTATGTGAAGTTAAACTATTTGAAAATGAGAAATGTTGCCTCAGAAATTAGCTGAAATAAAAGAAGTTTTTTTTAAAATCTTATTTCAGTATTATTAAGTAACAAAAAAATTTTTTTATGGTTTTAGTTTTAGTTAACTATAATAATCCTGGGGTAGTCTACAGAATAAAAAAACACATGAGGGTGAATAAATGATGGCAGATTTTTCATTTCTGAGTGAACTATTTCTGTGACATTAACATGATGGTCTCAGACTCGAGCTCTCGTCCAGAAACCTCTTAAAATTAATTTGTGGATCTCTCTAATGGCGCTTTTCCACTGCGTGGTACGACTCGGCTCGGCTCGGTTTGCATTTCCACTGCAGTGTAATCTGCAATAATCCCAGATTTAGTGGGCGATAATCCCTTTAGAGTGGGCGGGATTATTCATATGTCGTTATAGTTGCGCCGCCTCTACTGCTGCGACTCCTGAAAAACCTTTTCATTCCGCGTCGCCCCATCAAGCTCTCGCTGGATCCGCTCCTCTGCTATCAACGAGAGGAACATCTGTACTTCCTCAACAGACCATGAAACAGCCATTTTTTGGTTGTTAAAAAAGGTGCGCTCGTTCAAAACAGTTGCGCTCGATCCTTTGCTGGCTGTGCTGATTTAAATCTAGTGGTTCTGTTGTGTTTGTGTTGCAAGTTCAGTGACGCAAGTAGTGACGATTCTCTCCGATCAGCAGAGTTTACACGTCACGTTTTGGTAGCGTTACGGTTCACTTGGAACCTCAACCAAGGTGGTTCTGAAAAAAGTACCAGGTACTGTACCCAGTGGAAAACCCCCCAAAAGTGAACCGTACCGAACCGTACCATGCCGTACCATGCAGTGGAAAAGCGCCATAAGAGAACGTAATCAGGTCTGAGACCAAACCCACTGGATTTACAGATATGGAGCAGCTACAGTTCTTCACACATCCTATGGCACAGCAGCCAGTGGGCTTGGACATGAATGTGCACGTGTCCGTCGTCTGATCTCAGGGTCACGACTGAGTCTGTAACTGTGATGCATGTGTGCATTAGCGATGAAGAGAGAACTGCAGACAGTCGAATGGATGATGTTTCATGAATGACGATACAGTGAGAGCACTGTGTACCAGTACATGGCTGTGCTATAACGTTGATTAGACTACATTAGAGTGCAAACTATAAACAAAGTGAGTGGATGAGTTAAGACAAAATACATATAAAAATAGACAACGCGTCTGAGCGATTGAATGTATGAATAAGAGAAAAGCAGGAGCAGGATTACGGTTGTTCAGTAGGTTAATCCAGACTGTAGTAAACAGTCTTAATCCTGCATTGCCGTCTCACCCAGAGGATAGAATGAGGAAAAACCCTTGACAGATGGTCAAACTGTTTCAACACACGGCCACAAGGATGCTGCAATCTTGGTCCTTTTGAGTTTTGGCTTTTTTATTTTTATCATTTCTTGTTTATTGTTTCTCTTTTTTTTTAAAACCTCCTATGACGCAATCGTCACGGACCAGTGGTAGTACAGAGGTGTTTTCAGTCGGAACGAACTTTTCTGGAAAGTTCGCTTTGGCAAGCCTTTTTGAACTCCCAAAACACAAAACGAACTTCATTTGGCTGGATTTTGTTCGAAATGTGGTCATATCAGTTCGTTCTTTGATTTCGCTTGAGGCCTTGAGTTATTTTAGTACATAAATTTAACTAAATGAAAATTAGAAATGTTGCCTTGGAAACTAGATGAAATAAAATATGTTTAATTTTTTTATATTTTACTTTATTTCAGTTAACATTTATTTCAAGTAACACTATATTTTATTTATTTATTTATTTATTCTTAATGGTTATAGTTTTAGTTTTAGTTAACTATAAAAACCCTGGAACATAGTTCATTTAAAATAAGCTGCCACTTAAACAGAGTTCATCATCATTTAAAGTTTTCAATATTTTTACATTTTTTTATTAAGGATTGTTTGATTTGTTTCCCCCGTGTTTTGTTTTAATAATATAATAGTTCCTGAATATTGTTGAGTTAACCCTAAATAACCCAAAATAGCTACTAATTTAAAAGCTACAATTGGGTAAATTAATATTTTGGGGGATCAATTTATTTATTTATTTATTATTTTGTTTTTATTTAATAGTTTTTGTTTAATTGAAGTTAAACCTTATAATAAACATAAATAATTCATTTTAGATTAGAGACTGCCAATAAATTCGCTGTTTTTACATCATTCAATGTTTATATTCCATTACATTTTTTATAGCAATTTTTATGTCGAGTTGAACGTTATGATGAGCATAAATGACAAAAGCTTCTAATAAAATGCAAACTATTTCTATTTTAAATATTAAATATTTATGACAATTCAATGTTCGTTTTCTATCAATGGTCAAATTTTCAGTTTATTCAGACGTGGCCTTAATATATCAAAATCTAAGCACTCACACAATTTATTCCCTTAATGATATTTTAGTTGTTTTGAATGCAATATTATCAACCAACATCAGAATCATTTATGAATGCATTTTAAGCATTGCACATTAACATGTAAGCATGCTGGTGTGCTGTAATGGTGGATTTAACTGTAATGCCGTCTGGTTGTGCATTCAAGCTAAAATAGGTCACAGAAGCACACATGACAAATCAGGGGATGCCACATCAATGCAAAGCCCTAATGTGGATTGAAGCGCACTAGACCACCCTCAATGGCCCCCGTGCTCACATCACCCCCCATATCCCGCATGGGGTTCCTATTAAAATAAGCAGGATAGTGGATGAAGCATTATCTGGTTGGCATTTCCCCTCTCATCCTCAGTCATGGAGAGCATCGCCTCCTCAGTTCCTGGACCGCGTGTCTCTCGCAGTGCAGCAGAAGGTGCTGAGCATAATAATGCTTAAATATGAGCCCATCTGTGTGTTCATGTTATTATGTCGCAGTTTCACCTGGGACACATTTTGTTAGTGTTCTGATTCTGAAGCGGAATCTGTAATTTATGGAAAAAGTGCTGCTACTATTTGTGCCTCAAAAAGGTTTTGAATTCCATTTTACCCGTATTTAAAAAATAGCCACTATTTATTCTTTTGATAACATCTTGGTTTTACAGTCATAATTGATGTCAGTATATATGCTGGAATAGATTTTTATTTGACAAATAAAAACAGTTGACCAATTGTAGCTTTTTCTGAAAGTTCATATTGCCTGGCTTATGTGTTACAAATAAAAAAGTGTTTGTTTTGTATACGGAAATATCAAGAGTGATATTGCCACATGTTACCTATAAGGTGATATATAGTCTTCACATACTGTATGCACATTTTTTGGGTAGTGAAGTTTATAACATCTATAAAATCCCCATAGTAAACTTTGTATATGTACATAATGTTAAAATACTGTCCATTTGATGATTTTGTGTTGTATTAGATGTAGCAACCATATATGTCAGCAATATATATATTGTTTATATATGCAGCTTTATTAAAACAACATACAAAGATCAGTTTTTTTAATGTTTGTTTTTGTAAAAAAAAAATTGTTTTAAATATGTGTCTATCTTTTATATTTACTAATACAATATCAACATCATGCATTGATGGGTTTTTGCATGGATATACATGTACATGACATATATGTCCAAAAATGTATTACAAATACATACCATATATATTTGTATGGGCTAGATAATGTATGAAATTGTCCTAATTTCTAATAGTTTTCATGTATGTTTTTACTTCATATGACAATATATTTCATATATGGAAATTACGGTAACACTTTACAATAAGGTCTCATTTGTTAACCTTAATTAACGATGAGGAACAGCATTTATTAACCTTTGTTAACGTTAGTTAATAAAACTTTTCATGTTCACAGTGCGTTAACTAATGTTAACAGATAAAATGTTTGATTTTAATAATGTATTAGCAAATGTTGAACTTAATATAAACTTTGATTAATAAATGATGTATAAGTATTGTTCATGTTATCTAATATAGCTAAATAATGTTAACAAATTAAACCTTACTATAAAGTGTTACCTTAATATGTACATATATAATATTTACTTGTGTGTTCCAGTAGGGCTGTGCAATTAATTGCATGTGATTGTCATGCGCATCTCGTCAGTAAAGCCGTTCCGTGATTAGTAGTAAATCTCCATCACCAGCTTTCAGATGGAGCGGCATTTAATAAACAGAGCTGTAGTTCACTGACAAGCTAGGCAATATCGTGTTCATAATCGCAGATGAATCGCATTCGATTATGAATGCGATGTTGCCTAGCTTGTCAGTGAACTATGGCTCTGTGTGAGACCTAGCTGGCTTTATTCTAGGTCTGATTACGTAGCTGATCTAAGAATAATCCTACGTTTTTTTTCTTTCAGTATGGACGGTCGGACAGCTACCGCGTGGCAACCACGCAGGACACAAATGAGAAGGAGTCTCCCAAAAAGGGAAAGGGAGGAAAAGACCTGGATGACCTGAAGAAGGAAGTACCACTGGTAAGACATATCGACACATATAGTACATCTTCATGTTCTTGTATGAAACGTGGCAATTTAGGAAGTCGTGGCCTAATGGTTAGAGTGTCGGACTCGTAACCCAAAGGTTGCGGGTTCTAGTCTCGTACTGGCAGGGATTGTAGGTGGAGGGAGTGAATGTACAGTGCTCTCTTCCATCTTCAATACCACGACTGAGGTGCCCTTGAGCAAGGCACCGAACCCCCAACTGCTCCCCGGGTGCCGCAGCATAATGAATAATAATAATAAATTATGCTGCAGCATAAATGGCTGTCCACTGCTCTGGGTGTGTGTTCACGGTGTGTGTGTGCACTGCTGTGTGTGTGCACTTTGGATGGGATAAATGCAGAGCACTAATTCCTAGTATGGGTCACCATACTTGGCCACATGTCACGTCACTAACTTCAAATGCACTCTTTTACAATCAGTGACCTGTAGTGAATAATTTTATATTGCACATTCTGTTTCACTGTGAGTTCAGTGCCTCATAAAGGAATTTAAGTACATCATACTGTATTGATTTTCATATACTGTTTTGCCTTGAATCAAATGTAGCGAGATTGTGGTTCAGTCTCACTCTATAGCAACTCATCCTTTCTTTGTACAAATATAAACTCACTTTTCTCTTTTTCTCCAGACAGAGCATAAGATGTCAATTGAAGAAGTATGCCGGAAATTCAACACTGACATTGTACAGGTGAGTTTCTCACATCAGCAGCGAACAATTTAAACCATTTAAATCATGTAAACAAGCCAGCTGTTTCATATGATGGTATTGTAGCGCAACATTAAAATAAATCCAAAAAAAGTATTACAAGAATAAAGGCTCTCTCACAAAAGGCATTTTGAAATTAAAGTAGTAATATTTAGGGAATAAAGTTACAATTCTAAGAATGGTATCAAAGTATTATGAGTAATAATATTCTGAGAATCAACAGAGTGATATGGAGTCGAAGACTGGTTGTCATTTGAGATTGCAGAAAAGAGGCAATTTCCTGAATGTCTGTCTGGTTCTTTCTCCTGAATAAATTCAGTTTCCTTCATAACGCCGGATGTGTCCAGATCCTAAAGATAACTCGATGCTGATGCACCAAAAGACCAAGGATTTCTATATTGGTGAATCTTTTGCTAAAGTTGAATTGAACTAAAATCCTCACCGATGAGGCTGCCCTGATGCCCTATTCCTATTATTACCTATATATTGTGATTTGTTTTATATTTCTACAATATTCACATAAAATTACATCTTCTGTCTCCTGGGGCCTCATTTATAAAATGTGCATACGCACAGATTTGATCTGAGAGTGTGCGTATGCTAAAATCCATGGCAACGTTCATATTTATAAAACCGGAAAAGTACTTACCGCCACGTCAGCGTCTGAGCAGGCGTACGCACTTTTCCTTGTGGCAAAGTCGGAGTACTGCAGCTATTTGAACATCTAAGCTGCAATAATAATAAAAGCGGTGTATGTGCAAGCACCGAATTCATCATAAACAACAAAGATGCAGTGCAAGAGATTAATTGTGCAGTGTAGTCAGATTTTTTATTAACGGGAGTTTTTGCGAGATTAAACTGACCTTTTTAGTAGCCTAATGCTTTCTGTACACAGTTTATTCCATGTTGTTTTTTTATTATTTTATTTTACAAGAGAACTTGTGAAGTCTTGATTTACTACTAATAGAATCAAATAGAAAAAAATGCATAAACACATCTCCGACTGTTTTGTCTGTGTAGCCTATAAGAATAGGCCTATGTCGTGCAATAACGGTTTTAATATATTCTATTCAATAACATTGTTAAATGTTTTTATTTATAACATCTGCTGCTTTGCTTCTGTGAAAATGAATAGAGACAGCCGCCCTAAACTTTGTTTTTGTCATTTACATCAATTATATTTGTATAAAATACACTGTATATTTTTGTGTCAGTGCATTAATGCCACATTTGAGCAGCATTAGTAAACTGTGTAAATATAAAGAAATGCCAAATCGCATGCAGGTTTTTTCAGACCAGAGCCCATAATCGTATAATAATTTATTTTATTATGATATGAAACGTCCAATTTTTCTTTCAATAATGTTTTTTTTAAGTTTTGCAAGAATTTCGTGATACTAAAGTTTTTATTAGTTGTCATAGCAAGTGATTTTAAAAGTAGGATGGATCACTTTTTATAAGATGACTAAAAATTCTCTTACTTTTGGAAACCTAATTGTTTTATAATTACTATTATTATTATTATTATTATTATTTCTGTTGTTTCTGGTAGTAATTTTGCTAATAGTCTATAGCAAAAGAATATAACCACACACACATTGTTTGTCCACAGAATAATTACACATTATGCACGAACCTCTACCTCCGCCAGCAGGACCTCAATTTCTGACTCTGTAAAGTTTTTTTTTTTTTTGTGCTCGTCATTCTCAAACATAGAAATTCGGATATTGGCATGTGCTCTTTTATATGGTAATGATATTAATTAGGGGGTGTTTACAAGGCGGAGATCTGACACCAGTCAGCTGCGTACAATTTCAAGATCATTTGCGATTTATAAATGTCACATCTGGAAGAGAGGCGTACGCACGTATTTTTGTTTTTAAACAAAAATTTTAACAAATTTAGGACAGTTTATATGCAACATTTTATAAATGAGGCCCCTGGATTTTTGGAATAGTTCACCCAAAAATGAAAATGCAGTCATCATTTGTTCACCCTCATGTAAACCTGTATGACTTTCTTTCTTCTGTAAGAAGCAAAAGAAGAGATTTTGAAAAATGTTTCTGTGTTTGTGTTGTGTTGGAGTCAATGGAGTCCAATTTTTATTTAGCCCCCATTTAGTTTTAAAATATTGAACTGTCCTGACTTCCTTTAATCTTGTAACATTAAGTCTGTATTGTCAACTTTAAATGAATTAATTCTTGTAACTTTATTACCTACAACGTAATGTTAAAGGGGTCATATGATGCTTTTTTAAAGATCATTATTTTGTGTATTTGGTGTAACAGAATATGTTGACATGCTTTAATGTTCAAAAAACACATTATTTTTCAAATACTGTACATTATTGTAGGTCCTCTATGCCCCGCCTCTCTCAAACGCCTCGTTTTCTACAAAGTCCCTCCTTCCGACAAGCGCAGTCTGCTCTGATTGGCCAGCTGACCCAGTGCATTGTGATTGGCCGAACACCGCAAGCACTCGTCGTAAATGTAACGCCCCTTACCATAATCGCGAGCTTCATCTTTCAAAATAAATGTAAAGACAGAGCCCGAAAGGGGAACAGAGTCGCGTGACAGACACAGTGATGAAGCTGGTATGTTTTTGATGTGACCCTCTCTCTCTCTCATTCTCTCTCGCTCTCTCTCTCTCTCTCTCTCTCTCTCACACACACACTTAACTTTGATAAAGAATATCTCTTTGGTTTTGAGACTTTAGTCTTTGCAACTTCAGGGATCTTATCTATTCACAAACAGCTTGTAACACTCCAAAGAGAAAGGAAAACTTGAAATCGCATCATATGACCCCTTTAAGGTTTTGTTTCATTTTAACATGGCAGTCAAACGTTCAGTATGCATTGCAGGAAAGTATAGCTTGTATTAACCATAAAAAGTAGTCTGTATCTTATTTGATACTCAAAATTTCCTTCCAAGGCCTCTAAATGATCAACATGATCAAAACTTGCTGAAAAACCTCTTGTATGCAATCTACATGCCTTTTGTTATGTCTTTTTGCTGTGAAATAATTCTAGTTTTTTTTATGAATAAACACAAGAATAACATTTATATTGTAATATATCAAGATCTTTGATTATCCACAATCCTTTTTAAGAAAAACCACTAAAGGTCGATACATCAGGGCTTTGATTAACGGTTATTTTGTTCATCTTTGATTAATGTTTGTTTACTCATATATGTTTTCCCCCACAATAAAAAAAACTACAGAGCTTTGATCATAAAACTAAGTATTTAAATATAATCTTACTAGGATTTATCATTTATGATATATAGAGTGACAGCTAATATTTACATGCATTTTATGGAAGTAATCTGATATACTGTTCATTGATACTGATACACTTGTCATTGATTTACAAGCTATCAGAATTTCATCTTACTGGCCATATAAATATCATATATATAAATATCATAATATTTATGCTCAGTTTGGGTGTTTTTCTTCCTCAAGTATGAGCTCCACATTCTCACTGTATCAAACTATATGAGCCATAAAAGCCTGATGTATCAAATATGATACTCAAAATAAAACTGCAAACCTTTTAATATTTTTAAACATTTTGGTCTAAAACTTCAATAAACTATTCAATAAAAAATTATTTCATATGTAAGGCTTCACAGTTAACTTCATCCAAAGCAACTTAAAGGGACAGTCCACCAAGAAATGTCACCATTGACTCACCCCCAAGTTGTTCCAAACCTGCATGAGTTTCTTTCTTCTGTTGAACACAAAAGAAGATATTTTGAAGAATGTTGGTAACCAAACAGTTAATGGTCCCCATTGAATTATGTAATATGTAAAAAATACAATGGAGGTCAATAGGGACAAGCAACTGTTTGTTTACCCAGGTAAACTATCCCTTTAACAGTGAACTAATTTCACCTTATTGAGTTTATGTGAAGCACTGATGTTTTAAAGGAGGAACTGTGATCTCAACATATCTCCTAAAACACAGCGCCGCCATCGCCCCCTAGTGGCAGTGCAGTAGTGTTTGACATGAACTCTTGAATCAGATTACTCCTCACACTCTCTTGTTCTCTGAAGGGTCTGACTAATGCCAAGGCAGCGGAGTACCTCGCTCGGGATGGTCCCAACGCTCTCACCCCACCCCCCACCACCCCGGAGTGGGTCAAATTCTGCCGACAGCTCTTCGGAGGATTCTCTGTCCTGCTGTGGATCGGAGCCATCCTCTGCTTCCTGGCCTACGCCATCCAGGCCGCCACGGAGGACGAGCCTGCCAATGACAATGTGAGAACTCACGCACGCGCACAAAAGCATGAAATTGCACAAAATATGCATTATGCTGCCGTTTGGAGTAGGCCAGATTTAGGACAATTTTCCTGTGAGTAGATAAGGCCATGTTTGTGACAATCAGTAATCCTATTCTTTCCTATCCTAGTCTTTTATTTGTAATCTGTGTTATTTGTGTTAATAATACTGCATTAAATATGATTTATTCCTTTTATAGTGTATTTAGTTTGGAGAAAAGCCATGGGTGGCAGAAAGCATTTTGAAGCGATTGGGTCGAAAATAAAAACAAGCAAATTAATTCTAAGACAAAACATCAGTCCCTCTCTCAGTAAATGAGAAAAAACAGTAATATTGTGAAATATTATTACCATTTAAAATAACTCTTTTCTATGTGATTATATTTTAAAATCGTATTTATTCTTGTGATGCAAAGCTGAATTTTCAGCATCATTATTCCAGTCTTCAGTGTCACACAGTTGCTGAATCAAAGTATTAATTCCTTTAAAACATACTGACTCCACACCTTTAAAAGGTAGTGCCTTTCATTACATTTACATTACATGTATATATTTAGCATACACTTTCAGCTCAAGCAACTTACAAATAAAGAAAATAACAAACAATTTGAGTAATATGAATAAATATTTTTCACTTTTTCAGTATGTGGCATCTTGGGGTTTTTATACCTCAATTAAAACACTGATGTTGGTAACTCTTCAAAGTAACAGCAAAACTAAGATTATTCCCTATATCATGGAAAAACAATATTTCAAGTTGTAATCATTTGTCTCAAATTCCCAATTGCATTGCCTACTGTACTTCTATGAACTGTACTAGAATAAACACTGCGACTAGAAACAGGAAAAGAAACATTGATGCATGTAAAATATAGAGAAAAAAACTGCCTTGATGTCATAATCATTCATGGTTTGCTTCAGATGAATGATATTTGGTGGCACAAAGGCAAATAAGGTGAATCAGAGAAATCAAGGTCAGTGACCTCCTGAGGAGTTTCTCCACATTAATTTGATGACCTGTCCTTTCTGTCTCTCTCTCTCTGCTCTACAGTTGTATCTGGGGATCGTGCTGTCTGCTGTGGTCATCATCACCGGCTGCTTCTCCTACTTCCAGGAGGCCAAGAGTTCAAAGATCATGGAGTCTTTCAAGAACATGGTTCCCCAGGTACACCAAAACACTTTAATAACCTCAGTTCTGATTCCCAGTCCTACTTGTGAAATTTAAAAGTGACAAACTTTTTCAGTGCATATTTACATTTACATTTACATTTACATTTAGTCATTTAGCAGACGCTTTTATCCAAAGCGACTTACAATTGGGGGATACATAAAGCGATTCTTCTTAAAGAGGCAAACAGACACAAGAAGTGGTTGTAATACCAAGTTCTTAGACATTGTTCAAATAAGTACAAGCTAGAAAGAGAAGGAATAAATAAAGAGAGAGATACTTTTTTGTTTGTTTGTTTGTTTTTTTTATTTTTATTTTTTTTATGATGAAGTCAAGTAGCTTCGAAAGAGATGAGTTTTCAGCTGTCGCTTGAAAATTGTCAGGGATTCAGCATTCCGGATAGGGGTGGGAAGATCGTTCCACCAGCCAGGAGTGGTGAACGAGAATGTTCTGGAAAGTGATTTTGAGCCTCTCTGTGATCGTACCACGAGGCGTCGCTCACTAGCGACGCTCTGGGGTTCAGTGAATCATTGACTCACCTGATTCATTCAAAAATGCTGATTCATTCAGTAATGAAACTGCTGTGTTGCTGCAGAGATGCAAAACATGGCTTTGTTTGAACCATTTTCATTAGCAAAATAAAGCAAAAAAGACAATATTGTCTCTTCAGTGTAAGTCATTTTATATATTTATTTCTTGTTCACTGAATTAGGAGGTGGTGGAGGGGGACAGAGGAGAGAATGGAAAGTTTTGAAGAGATTACGTGTGTCTGGAGCGCTGTTGATCTTGTTGTGGAAGTATGAAGATTTGGCAGTATGGACTTCAGCAGAGAAAGATGAAAGCAAAGACTGATACATACTTAGGTATTTCTAGCTGTGCTTCTCAACTCAAAATAACCAGTATACACCAATAATCTTAATCTGCTGGTTTCCTCTCTGGTCATAATCCTAGTTATTATTTTCCAGCTCTGAAGCCTCCAGACTGTATTAATGATATCTAATCTGTCCGTTGGTTTTAGAGTTGTTAGAGGCTGAAATTGATGTGTTTGTGTGTGTGTGTGTGTGTGTGTGTGTGTGCGGTCCGCAGCAAGCTTTAGTGATCCGTGAAGGTGAGAAGCTCCAGATTAACGCTGAGGAGGTGGTGGCTGGTGATCTGGTGGAGGTGAAGGGAGGAGACAGGATCCCTGCTGATCTCAGGATCATCTCTGGCCACGGCTGCAAGGTACAGCATCTAAACATTTATTATGAACTCTTACAGACTTTCTCTTGTACCCATATGTAGGGTATAGATATTGCATTAATAATTAATATAAATATTAAGGTTATGTTCTAGCATCAGCCCTAGCAACTACTGGATAACTGTAATATCTATCTGTCTGTCTGTCTATCTGTCTGTCTGTCTGTAATCTGACTCTATCTATCTATCTATCTATCTATCTATCTATCTATCTATCTATCTATCTATCTATCTATCTATCTATCTATCTATCTATCTATCTGTCTGTCTGTCTGTCTGTCTGTCTGTCTGTCTGTCTGTCTGTCTGTCTGTCTGTAATCTATCTATCTATCTATCTGTCTGTCTGTAATCTATCTATCTATCTATCTATCTGTCTGTCTGTCTGTCTGTCTGTCTGTCTGTCTATCTATCGCTCTGTCTGTCTGTCTGTCTATCTATCGCTCTGTCTGTCTGTCTGTCTGTCTATCTATCTATCTATCTGTCTGTCTGTCTGTAATCTATCTATCTATCTATCTATCTATCTATCTATCTATCTATCTATCTATCTATCTATCTATCTATCTATCTATCTATCTTTCTATCTATCGTTCTATCATCTGCCTGTCTGACTATCTGACTGTAAGGCCTGAAAAACCTCAAACTTTAATATTTTAAAGCACTTCTAAACTTTCAGACAAGGCTCAATCAAACCAACAGCAGTTTGTTACACACACACACACACACACACACACACACACACACACACATATATATATATATATATATATATATATTTTTATAATTTTTCAGGTTGATAACTCCTCCCTGACGGGTGAATCAGAGCCTCAGACCAGGTCACCTGACTGCACCCATGACAACCCTCTGGAAACCCGTAACATCGCCTTCTTCTCCACCAACTGCGTTGAGGGTACGGTTACCATAGCAGCTGCATCACTGCTCCATTTTCTTCTCTATGCTGTGTCACTCACACTCTCTCTATTATCTCATTTCCGGTTCTTTATGAACTCATCTTCTCCGATCGATTTCTGCTTTTCATTTCACCCTTTTTCCCATCTCTCTATTTTTTCCTGGTCGTTTTTTTTTTTTTTGGCCAAGAACAGCCTTAGAGGAAAAATGTTGTCATGACAACAACCTCTCACTTCTGCGCCCCATCTTGCCACTCGTCTGCTGCCCACGCAATTGCTCAAACCCTCGTTTTTCACTCTGTTTTTCCACACATTTCTCTTTCTGTGTCACTCTTTTGGCTTCGTTTTGATGATAAAACACTAATAATTTCAGATCTGACTGAATAAATGAATAATACTGCTGAATCTAATGACATTTTCTTCTCTGTATCACTATCACTGCTGAATTCCAAATAAGGTTTCATCATTTGTTCATCTAATCTTTCACAGGTTTTCTACCTTCAGAACGATGCTTAATATGCATTATAACAAATCCAGCTGCTTTAATGAAAGCAATTACATGTATAGTTCTCTCAGAAATGGCTGGTTTCCCTCTCAGTCAGTGTTAGTGCAGTGTAAATGTGTCTGCAGCTCTTGTCAGTTGTGTAATGCTGTTGTTTTGATGGGTCAGGAGACCTTACATATGCCCAGTGCTCAGCAGGGTGTCAGTGTTTTGGTGATCTCAGACAATGTCCTTCCTTTGTATTCCGACTCAGCTCCAGGACGACACTCTCCTGCAACCATGTGGTGAATTAGAGGATTACACATGTTCATTATGAGGCTTCTAGAATGTCACACTGAACTCTCATGTCATGTGAAGGGAAATGAAATCCTTCCAAAACAAGACATCAAATCAGTATGTCATACTGGATATTTTTACTCGTGGTCTGAGATATTAAAAGACTAAATAAAAAACAAAATAGCTAATATGAGACATTTCTTGTATTTAAATAGATGTATTTGGTCAAATCTAATAAAACCATGCAGTAATGGTCAATAAATAAAAAATGTTTACACATTCAATTAAAATATTTTTTTTATGTTTATTCAGCAAGAAATTAATTTCAATTCAAAAGTGGCAGTAAAGACATTGTAATGTTACAAAATATTTCTATTTCAAATCAATTCTGTTCTTTTGAACTTTACATTCATCAAAAAATCACAAAAAATTAAGCAGCACAACTGTTTTCCTCATTGATAATAATGTGAAATGTTTCTTGAGCTGCAAATCAACATATTAGAATGATATTTGAAGGATCATGTGACACTGAAGACTGGAGTAATGATGCTGAAAATTCAGCTTTTATCGCAGGAATAAATGACATTTTAAAATATATTCAAAGAGAAAACAGTTATTTTAAATGATAATATTTTAAATAATAATATTTAATTTTTTAACTGTATTTTTGATCAAAAAGAAATAAATGGAGCCTTAAAGGGTTAGTTCACCCAAAAATGAAAATTGGCCCACAAATTACTCACCCTCAAGTCATCCCAGGTGTATATGACTTTCTTCTTTCAGACGAATCCAGTCGGAGTTATATTAAAAATTGTCTTTGATCTTTCAAGCTGTTTAATGGCACTCAGCGGGTGTTAAAATTCTTTGAACAAAGGCCTTCTGTAGCAAATCGATGCATATTTGTAAGATATTTTTGTGGATATTTTTCTTACAAAAACGCATCGATTTGCTACAGAAGGCCTTTGTTCACCCCCCGTAGCCATGTGAGACACTTTTTTTATGGATGGGTGCTTTTTATTTAACTTCTTTTGGACTGATGCATTCAACACCCGCAGACTGCCATTAACCAGCTTGAAAGATCAAAGACAATTTTTAATATAACTCCGACTGGATTCGTCTGAAAGAAGAAAGTCATATACACCTAGGATGACTTGAGGGTGAGTAATTAATGGGCTAATTTTCATTTTTGGGTGAACTAACCCTATAATGAGCATGAGAGACTTTTAAATGGTGGTTTGTATATTATATATCATTTGTATTATTTTATAATTTATCAAGTTTAACCAGTAATAGAAGCATTAGAAACATTAGCGTGTACAACTATAAATACTACTACTAAATATTGCAGCATAGAATAGTATAGGGTACACATTTTATCATTTCACACGCTCTTTCTTCTCACATAATAAAATAATATCAACTTTGATTAATATTTCCTGTACTTTTATTTATATATTTGCTAAATCGTCATGTGATAATTGGGATAATATCATCTGATCATTATAATGATGTCCTTCTGTTCTGTTCTCCTGTCAGGTACCGCTCGTGGGATTGTCGTTTGCACCGGTGACCGAACCGTCATGGGCCGCATCGCTACACTGACCTCCGGCCTAGAGACCGGAAAGACCCCCATCGCCAAGGAGATCGAGCACTTCATCCAAATCATCACCGGCGTGGCCGTCTTCCTGGGCGTCAGCTTTTTCATCCTGTCAATCATCCTGGGCTACAGCTGGCTGGAGGCCGTCATCTTCCTCATCGGCATCATCGTCGCCAATGTGCCCGAGGGACTGCTGGCCACCGTCACTGTGAGGACCCCTGGTTTCTCCCTCTCTTTCTCAGTGTCAGGATTTTGTAGTGTGTTTTGGTGTCTATGCAAGTGTTGAAATGTCTTTTTGTGACACGTTTTTCTATTGTTATTTTTCAGTATATTTTGTGACTTAATGTGTGTTTGTCGTCTTTTTTGTTTCTTTTTCTTTTGTTCATGGCTTTGTTTGGAATGGACATACAACATATGAACATATTTCACAGTACGTACTACATACTGCACAGTATGTACTGCATACTGCCTACTGAGTATGTCAAATATTATGTGAAACATTACACCATATGCAACAATCGATATTTAATATAGTAGTGTGCTAGATTACTGGCTAAATGAATTCACAAGGGGAACTAATATGTCAGTAATAAATGTACACTATCGTTTAAAAGTTTGGGGTTTTTAAAAGATTTTTTTAAAGAAATTAATAATTTTATTCAGCAAATCAAATTGCTCACTTTGGACTTAATTTAATGCATAATTAAAGGGTAAGTTCATCCAAAAATGAAAATTCTGTCATTAATTACTCACCCTCGTGTTGTTCCAAACCCGTAAGACCTTCGTTCATCTTCGGAACACAATTTAAGATATTTTTGATGGAATCTGAGGGCTCTCTGACCCTCCCATAGACAGCAAGGTAACTACCACATTCAAGGTCCAGAAAAGTACCAAGATGATCGACAAAGTAGTCCGTGTGACATCAGTGGTTCAACTGTAAAGTTACGAAGCTACGAGAATACTTTTTTGCGCAAAGAAAACAAAAAAAACGACTTTATTCTTTGCGTGAGTTTTTTCTTTAAGTGAGAAACGTCTTTCAAAAACATTAGAAAACCTTTAAACGATAGTGTATTTTGAAAAAAGTAATATTAATAATAATCAATTAAAAAATATTGGCATTCCAAACAAATAATTAGACGAAAAAATAAATATATAAATACACAAACACATGCATACATCCATACATAAATAATAAAAAAAAAAGTTTCTGCAAAATCATGTTTGATATTTCATTTATTCATCACAGGGGAAATAGAGAAATTTTTTGCACGTAGAAAAAAAAAATAGAAAGTGAGTGAATTTTGGTTTAGTTTTAATTTTACTTTTAATTTTGCAGTACTAGTCAGGTGGGGTCAGGTTACAGGAAAGTCAGGCTTCAGTTTCTACTACTACCACAGTTCTATAGCAGTGTGCCATTCTGAACATATTCCATGAGATTATATTTGGACACTTTAATCTGTGTTTATCTGTTGTCTGTTCTTTGTCGTCTCTGGTTCATTTCTTCTTCAGTGTAACTCTTGACCGTGTTAGTGAGTGTTGTGGCTTCTCGTCTGGTGTCTGCTCCAGTAGTGTTGAATATCATCGTGTGTGTTCTTGAACTGTATTCCCTCTCTCGAATCCTTCATATCTGTGACTCTTCGTGACTCTATCACTCTTTCTCTTTCTCTCTGTCTGTTCCTCTCTTTCTCTTCCTGTGTTCTTTTACAGACTCTCACTGTTGAAAGCCTAGGCCAATATGAAAATCTGAAAAAGTATTGCTCTGTTGTATCTCTAGTTGCCTGTGCGAGCTAGTGGCTGTCACATAGAGAGTGACGGGGCTCTGGCTGTGCCTCTGGCTGCGATGCACAACTAGGCCTCAAACATACTCTACGCAGACGTCAAGCTCGGTTTTGTGCATCACTGCATTCAGAAATGTGTAATAATAATGCAAAGCCAATATGCATGCTCAGCATGCATGCTAAATACACCGACATTGACTGTAAGGTTGCTAATGCTTTTTGGACCAAACTGGCAAATTATATATATCATATATATTAATCAATTTATATATATATTCTATAAATTCTATATTTACAGTAAATGTTTATTATTATTCTCTTTATTTTTAAGCTAAATTTGATGACTGTAAGAAAAAAAAATGCACGCTTAATTCCGCTGCCTGGATTTTTCTTGTAGAATTTGAAAACGTTTTGCAATCTTCAATGCTTATAAATAATAAAAAGTCAAAGCTTTTGTAAAATACTTCGATAATATGTTTCTGAAACCCTTATAATTTGTGCTGTAGCTGCAGATGTGCACAACTGTGTCTCTTGTAAAAGTCTGTTAGGCTGCATTTATTTAAAAAACAGTAAATAATGTGAAATATTATTATAATTTAAAATAGCAGTTTTCTATTTGAATATATTTTAAAATATAATATATTCCTGTGGTGCATAGCTGAATTTTCAGCATCATTACTCCAGTCTTCAGTGTCACATGATCTTTCTAATATGCTGATTTGCTGCTCAAGTATTGTTGAAAATAGTTGTGCTGCCCTTTATAACTATAACTATATGTTTCATTGATTAAAAAAATATCTCTACATTGCCATAAGGGAGCGATATTGAACATTAAAAAAGCACAAAAGTAATATGGATAATAATTATTTATGTGATATAAAGAAATTTAGATTTTTAAATCTGGTTTCATGCTAAGTGAAAGGCTACACCAAATAAAAAAAAAATTTTTAATTAAATTTTGAATGATCTTTCTATCAAATGTTCACACTGAGTTTTCTCTAAATCTGATTATAGTTGTATAAATTATAGTTGTAGTCTGTCACAGGACAGATTGTGGTCTGAAAGACAACTACAATTTGAAAATGTGTAATACCTGCATTTTGCATGTTCTCAGCAGCCAATAATTCATAATTCATAATACTTTTTTTGCACGTGAACCCTTATTTAACATTCTGGGATATATATTTTTATATCTAGTGTCATATTTTAGGGGGTTTTGGATGATAAGGGCATGTCACAACTGTTGATTTTGGAATCTGTCTAATTTGACCCTCTCCTACCAAGTGAGAGATAAATTTGTGCAAATATACTTTTGATTGGCTCGTCTTTTGATGTCAATAACAAAAGACAGACATTGTGTAGAGTATGTTTCTGACCTCTCTGCTTCTTGCTGTGCTTGGCTTTGCTCTTCAGAGCCTCTTTTTGATTTAACACTGTTCTCTTACTGCACGATGTTGCATTGTGCCACATTACCAACAATGTAATGTCACTAAAATTCTGTTCGCTTCTCTTTCTCTCCACCTCCATTTCCTTTCAACTTCTGCCTCACACTTCCTTTTGTTCGGTTTTTCTCTTCCTCTGTTTCCATTTCTCTCTTTCTGTCTTTCTGTTTCTGTCTCTCAGGTGTGTCTGACGCTCACGGCCAAGCGCATGGCCCGCAAGAACTGCCTGGTGAAGAATCTGGAGGCTGTGGAGACTCTGGGATCCACATCAACCATCTGCTCTGATAAAACCGGCACCCTGACGCAGAACCGCATGACTGTCGCCCACATGTGGTTCGACAATCAGATCCATGAGGCGGACACCACCGAAGATCAGTCGGGTGAGTTGCTAGGGAATTAATAGGTCGTTGCTAGGGCAATAGATGCAGAATAGATAGATTTTACCTTTCAAAAGTTTGGGGTCAGTAAGATTTTTGTTGTTGTTGTTGTTTTGCAAAACAGTAAATATTTTAATCAGCGTTAAAGTATGGAAGCCCATTTCTGCCACTGTGTAAAAAAAAAAAAAGCTAATTGCCATTTTTTTATCTCACAATTAAAGGGGTCATATGATGCGATTTAAATTTTTCCTTTCTCTTTGAAGTGTTACAAGCTCTTGGTGCATAAAGAAGATCTGTAAAGTTGCAAAGTCTCAAATCCAAAGAGATATTCTTTATAAAAGTTAAGAGTCAGCCACACCTACCTAAAACGGCTCGTTCTAACACGCCCCCACATGTCTACGTCACGATGTGGAAAGATTTGCATAATGCTGGCCAAATGTTCACACAAAGAAAGAAGGGGTAATTTTTATTCTCGCTGTAGTATTGTTGTTGCTGTCGCCATATCGTGAAGGTGCTGTGTGTTTCGTTGTGAAAGCGAAACTACTTTGTTTGGTCTTCCAAAAGAGGACGATATCCGCTTCGTCATGCCTGGAGCTGATCTGTGCTGGTCGCTGAGGAAATACATCAACTTCGCGCTGGGGGTCGCTGGATCGGCTTTCACCGTGGACGAAGTGGAGTCCAGCCACAAGCCCGCTGGCCGCTCCTTCGTCGAATTCGCCGGTCGCGCCATTCTCAAATCCGCCGGCCTCCACTCACTCAAGCCGGCCTCCTCTCACTCTAGCGTGCCATGTATGACGCTGTGTTTCGTTATGAAAACAAAACTACTTTTTTTGGTCTTCCAAAAGAGGATGCAACTAGAAATCAGTGGTTAAATTGTATTTACAACACTGTTCCAGAACACATCAACCCAAATATTCGGATGTGTGCAGTGCATTTTATGGAGGACTGTTTCCTGATCCTGGGAGAGTAGACTACAATGCCGGCTGTTCTAACTCACAGACAGCAAGTACGTTTTCATATTTAAAGGATTTGCCACTGATGATTCAAACGCGAGTTTTGGGCAGTGTAGAGTAGCGCTTGTTGTTTGTTGTTTCTCCGATCACAAATGCAGACATGGTTTTATGTTTATGCGGCACGATGCAACGCGTAAAACGACAGTATAAGTCATTGTAATCCGTAATTATGTCCCCACTGGATGCAACAATTGCCTCGTTTATAATGGGTTTTAATGTTTTTGTCTCATCGCTCCGGCCGGACAGGGCATCACAGTATGGTAAGGGGCGTAACATTTCCGTCACACGCTTGAGGAATTCGGCCAATCACAACGCACTGGATAGCTGGCCAATCAGAGCACACCTCGCTTTTCAGACCGATGAGCTTTGTAAAAATCGGCATAGAGGAGGAACAATAATGTACAGTATGTGGAAAATAACGTGTTTTTTTAACCTTAAACCGCATAAACACATTTCATAATACCAAATACACAAAATAATGTTCTTTTTAGCAACATCATATGACCCCTTTAACTCTCAATTGTGAGAAAAAGTCATAATTGAGAGATTAAAAAAGTTGCAAGTAATAAAGTCAGAATTGTGAGATGTAAACTCACAATTCTGAGAAAATAAGTCAGAATTGTGTGATGTAAATTCACAATTACCCTGTTTTATTTTTTATTCAGAAAATGGAAATGGGCTTCCATATGAGTTTCTGTATGAGTTTCTTTCTTCTGTTGAACAGAAAAGACGACATTTTTGAAGAATGTTGGTAACCAAACAGTTCTTGGTACCCACTGACTGATTTCTATTTCAAATAATAACAATTCTTATGAACTTATATTCATCAAAGAATTTCGAAAAAATGTATCATGTCTTCCAACTGTTTTTAACATTGGTAAAAATAATAATAAAGTTTTCATGGGCATTAAATTAGCATATTATAATGTTAATATTAAATTGGTAAAGTATAAGTTCTTCTTCATGTGACACTGAAGGTTGGAGGAATGATGTTGAAAATTCAGCTTTGCATCACAGGAATAAATTACATCTTAAAATATATTCAAACAGAAAATATTTCATTTATATTGTAAAACTATTTCACAATATTAGTATTTTTACTGTATTTTTGATCAAATAAATGTAGCCTTGGTGAGCAGAAGAGACTTTGTTTAAAAACAGTATTTTTGAATGGTAGTGTAAATAGATTATCAGGGTGTTCTAGCTGTTGCTAGGCTGTTCCGGCTGGTTGCTAGGCTATATATAGATACTATATTGATCCTGTGTGTGTCTCTAATAGGTGCGTCCTTTGACAAGAGCTCTGGGACGTGGTTGTCTCTGGCCCGTGTAGCGTCGCTCTGTAACAGAGCCGCGTTTAAGGCGGGACAGGACTCTCTGCCCATCCTGAAGCGTGATGTCGCGGGGGACGCCTCTGAATCAGCTCTTCTCAAGTGCATCGAGCTCTCCTGTGGCTCCGTCAAAGCCATGAGGGAAAAGAACAAAAAAGTGGCTGAAATTCCCTTCAACTCCACCAACAAATACCAGGTTTGCTTACTGTTCAGTATCTGCTGTGACTGAATTTAGCATCCATTGAGTAACCTTCACTAACATAATACTTAAAAGAATATTGTGTATTTACTGTCAATTCAAAATCAATTTATTTTCATTTTATAACTATTTTTATTAGTTTCATTAGTTCATTTCAAATGGTCATGCAACAAGCGTATATATAATAAAAACATGAAACATATTTTACAAATAGTGAAAATGTTATGAAATGCGTTTTTGTTTTGTGAAATATAATTTTAATTTATTAAATTGATTATGTATAATTTTGTCTAAAGAAAAGTACAGACTTGTTTAGTCCCTCATTAGACAATGCCATTCTTTTTGTTTTTTTTTCTTTTAATTCTTATGAATGATTTAAACATGCTAATCTTGATTCACATTTACCAGATTATTCTGTTCTCATTAACGCTTATTTTCATGTGCTTGGATGTGTTTTCACACCAGCTGTCAGTGCACGAGTCGGATGAGGGTAACGATAGCCATTACCTGCTGGTGATGAAGGGGGCGCCAGAGCGCATCCTGGACTGCTGCTCCACCATCCTGCAGCAGGGCAAAGAGCAGCCCATGGACGAGGAATTGAAGGAGGCCTTCCAGAACGCCTACCTGGAGCTCGGAGGACTGGGAGAAAGAGTGCTGGGTGAGAAATAGAGAGATGTGACGTGAGATTTCAAAATCAAACCACAGGGATGTGCATGTGCTCTTCTGTTTCCTGATACTTCTTCACAAAGCTCTTAAAAATCCTTTTAAAAAGCACAAACATGAATATAAATCCAAGACACACGAAAAACCTCAAAACTGTAGAATAAATCCATTCTGACAGTCTTTTTTCCTCCTTCCATCCAGGTTTCTGCCACTTGTTCATGCCCGAGGACAAGTACCCCAAAGGATTCGCCTTTGACACCGACGACATTAACTTCCAGACAGACAACCTGTGCTTTGTGGGTCTGATGTCCATGATTGACCCTCCCCGAGCTGCCGTCCCCGATGCTGTGGGCAAATGCCGCTCAGCGGGTATCAAAGTCATCATGGTGACTGGAGACCATCCCATCACGGCCAAGGCCATCGCTAAAGGTGTGGGGATCATCTCTGAGGGTAACGAGACCGTGGAGGACATCGCCGCTCGCCTTAATATTCCCGTCAGCCAGGTCAACCCCAGGTAGAGTATAAAAACACACAGACAACTTAAAGATGTTGGTGACTTTGTTTCTTCAGTAGAACACAAACGAAGATTTTTAACTCAAACCGTTGCAGTCTGTCAGTCTTATAATGGAGGTGAATGGGAATCACGGCTTTGAGAGTAAAAAAAACATACACAAACAAAACCAAATTAAACCCTGTGGCTCGTGACGATACATTTATGTGTAAAGACACGAAATGATCGGTCTGTGCAAGAAACTGTATTTATGCAACAGTATTTATATTGTTTTTTACCTCTTATGCACTGCAATGTCTGAACTGTCCTGAGCGCGTCCTCGACAGCCGGTGCGTGACATGTCTTCTTTTTCTTGCTTTGTGGTGGATTGCAGACTTATAAGTGCATTACCGCCACCTATCTCTCAAATGGACCATTGACATTCCTAATTGAGATTGTAGATGGAGTCCATTTGGTCCATTTGAGAGATAGGTGGCGGTAATGCACTTACAAGTCTGTTTACACATCAATGTATCGTCACGAGGTTTTGTTTGTGTATGTATTTTTTTAATCTCAAAGCCGTGATTCCCATTCACTTCCATTATAAGACTGACAGACTGCAACGGTTTGAGTTAAAAATCTTCGTTTGTGTTCTACTGAAGAAACAAAGTCACCAACATCTTGGATGCCCTGGGGGTAAGCAGATAAACATCAAATTTTTATTTTTGGGTGAACTATCCCTTTAAACCCTATAAAGCCTTTTTCAGAGGCCTCTAAATTATCAACATGATCCAAACTGTTGTACACAGACTACTGCATATGCCATCTGATTGATAGTTTAGACTTTTTAGTATGTAAAATGCTTAAAATCATCCGCCTTCAGGTCATGGTTCACTTGTCTTTTTGCTGTGAAATAAGATTTTTATAAAGTAAACATAATAATAACTTTTATATTTTTAGTCATAGTTCAAGATTAACACTATTTATTAGAAAAACTATGTTAAAATATGGCTTTTTTTAAAGGCTTTTGAGTAATGTTTGTCTCAGTCATCATTGTATTGCATTATATGTTTTAAATGAAAACTAAAGAGCTTTGATCATAAAACCAAGCAATTGATGTCAACACATTTTATTGGGAGATACAGAGTGACAACTGATATGTATATATGTTTTATGTAAGCAGTCTGCTATACTGTTATAAAGATCTCATTGATTTATATTACAACACTAGAATTTCATCTTACTTTTTGGCCATATAAATATCAACAGATGCACCGAATTGCATATTTTTCCTCAGTTTGGGCCTCTGAATAAAATTGAGATGTTTTATGAGCCATAAAATCCTGGTGTATCAAATATGAAATTCAACAAAAAACATGCAATAGATGATTTTTCATTTGTCAGGCTCTACAGGGTTAAGAAATAAACTCCACAATCCTGTTTTACTTCCTTCTCCCCATAATTTCCTGTATACTGTTTGCTATACTTTGAATAAAAATGTCAAAAATTGAAAACACACACGTTTAGGAGGTCTGTGCTTAACGTTCATGATTTTCTCAAGGATGTTTTCCTGGATCAGCATGTTTTTTTAGTGCTGGAACAGCATTCCTATCAACCGATCGGATTACTTGACTGGGATTAAGCTTTAACAGCATTATTCTCCACCAATCATTTGCTTTTAGCAGTATAGGCTAGGATTAGGATATGGTGTATGATTGCTTGATAGGAATATTGTTTCTAGGAATGACAAAGGATCTTGATCCAGGAACATGTCTAAATTGAATCATGCTGGTTTGTATCAAAAATGTCTATACCACTTATATAATATTACAATAATTCCTATAATAACTTCAAAAGTAAGTCACTAGTAAAATATCTACACTTTTAAAAATAAAAGTTGAACCATCAATATTGGCATTGATGGTTCCGTGAAGAACCTTTAACATCCATGGAACCTTTTTAATGCACAAAAGCACATTATAGCGGAAAAAGTTTCTTTCGATTTTTAAAACGTTCTTCACAATAAGAATAAATGTTTTTTTTAAAGACTGTTCACTGAAAGGTTCTTTAAGGAGCCACAACTGTTTAATGAATGGCTTCACTGTGAAACCCCCCTTTTGGAGTGTACTGTAATATAGCAAAATATGTGCAATTTTTTAATGCAGAAATAGCAATTTCTGATTGTCCATCGATATAGAAACATGATTTTGCCCCGTGTAGGTACAGTATCTTTCTGCAGGGAAAGTCATGCAAAAAAAGACTGAATGCTGGATAATGTGAAATATATTTGTAATAGTAATAATTATTTAATTACAATGTCATTTGCAATAATTCTTGCTCTTTTTTTATGCAGTAACAGCAGCTGCACATTTAGTCTGATTTTGACTACTGGAGAGCAAGTCTTCATTTGCTATTCTTCGTGTGCGTGTGTGTGTGTGTGTGTGTGTGTGTGTGTATGGAGTGAACGACTCGCCCGCTCTGAAGAAGGCAGACATCGGTGTTGCTATGGGGATCTCTGGCTCAGATGTCTCCAAGCAGGCTGCAGACATGATTCTGCTGGACGACAACTTTGCATCCATCGTTACTGGAGTTGAGGAAGGTAAGAGAGAGAGGATATGAGAAAGATAGAAAGAAATCCAACGACGGCAGCTCACATGAGGAAATGAAAAAAAGTCTATGACCCGGATTTTGATCTATATTTTTCATTATTTCTTCTTTTATTGGAGCTCCATTAGATTCCACAAATCTAGTTTTTGCTAGTGTACCTGGGGTCCATATAAACATTCATAACATAACATAACATAACATATGTTATATGTTACGTCACGTTACGTTACGTTACGTTACGTAACATAAAAAATAAACGTGTTAAAAACTATCGCTTTTAAAACTAAGTTTCCGATCATTAAAATCAACAAAAATATAATGCAAAACAACAATGAATAATATTAATAAAACATCTTATAGTTTTATTATAGTATATTATCGTTTAATATAGTTTAATGCTTTAATAAGAAAAAATAAAACAAAATGACAACAACAGTGAAGAAAACTAGGTAGCAAAAAATAAACACAACTGAAAGTGTCTTTCTACGATAACTTTTTGAAAATAAAAGCATATTGTTTTTGAATTTTGAAATATGTATTAATTCAAGTTAAACATTTATTAACTATAACCATATGACTTGTGGTTATATTTAAAATGTGTCAAAATATCTGAAGTAAAATTCTGATAATAGTAAACAAAAACTATTATAAATAAAAAGTCAAACTTCATTTTAATGAATTTGGTTTGTCTTTTTTAAATTAATCATATTTTTGTTTTTTAATATAGTATTTTGTAGTATAGCTTTTTAATGAAAGCTATACTGCAACAATACTACAGAAATGAAAAGTAGGTAACATTTAAACCAATTAATAAAGAAAAATGAGCGCGTCATTGTATAGTAACTTTTTGAAGAAAAAAAAACATATATTTTTGGATTTTGAAATATAATCCAAAAAATATATTAATTAATTCACTATAACCATTTATTGAATACAACCATATGGTTTTACAGCCTATAATTATATTCAATATTTAATTATATATTTAATTTTTAAATATTAGTTTAATTTACATTACGTTTTTTTACATTTATTTACATTTACATTTATTCATTTAGCAGACACTTTTATCCAAAGCGACTTACAGTTGAGGAAAGCAACAAGCAATTCAACATAGGATGGTAATGAACACGAGAAGTGCCAGTTACACGAGATTTCCGTCATCGTTCAAAATAGTAAAAGCTAGAACAGGAAGAGAAGAAGGGATACTGAGAGCATAGAAAAAAGTAAAAGCTTTGAGGGTTTTTTTGTTGTTGTTTTTTTATGCTCACGGAAGAGATGTTTTTTTTTAAGGCTTTAATAAAAATAGGACAACAACAGTGAGTAAAGGTAGATAATATTTAAACCAAAGAATAAAAACAATTTTAGAGATTTTCCAGGCAGCATAAGCATAATGCAAAGCATTTCTTTGCAAGCAATTTGTCTTGACAAATGTTGGAAAAACACAGAAATACAGTCTAGATCAGGGGTCCCCAAACTCGGTCCTGGAGGGCCGGTGTCCTGCAGAGTTTAGCTCCAACTTGCCTCAACACACCTGCCTTCAAGTTTCTAGTATGCCTAGTAAGAGCTTGATTAGCTGGTTCAGGTGTGTTTAATTGGGGTTGGAGCTAAACTCTTCAGGACACCGGCCCTCCAGGACCGAGTTTGGGCACCCCTGGTCTAGATGAATGAGAGAAAAGACTTTGACTCAGGTAATGATGACGTCTATGTTTCTATTTTCTCTCTCTCTCTCTCTCAGGTCGTCTGATCTTTGATAACCTGAAGAAGTCCATCGCCTACACACTGACCAGCAACATCCCTGAGATCACTCCCTTCCTGTTCTTCATCTTGGTCAATATTCCTCTTCCTCTGGGTACCATCACCATCCTCTGCATTGACCTGGGCACTGACATGGTGAGAGACACATGTATCTAATCGCTTTATTTCAACAATGAACATATTGGTGATTGTAATAAGAACTGTTCTCTTCTAGTGATCATACTTACTTTATTTCTGAAATACACTTCCTCGTAACATTAACCAATCACTGCTTTCCATCTCAGGTCCCTGCAATCTCATTGGCTTATGAAGCAGCAGAGAGTGACATCATGAAGCGCCAGCCTCGTAACCCCCACAGGGACAAGCTGGTGAACGAGCGTCTCATCAGCATCGCCTATGGACAGATCGGTTAGTGAGCTCAACTGAAAAATGTCTTTTAGTTGCTGTTGAAAGAGACCAACTGGTCTACTGACCCGAAATGAGTTGAATATAAGTCACGTCCCGTCTCCCTTTTTTAAATATATAGGTATGATTCAGGCCCTGGGAGGATTTTTCAGTTATTTCGTGATTCTGGCTGAGAACGGCTGGCTTCCCAGTGTGTTGGTGGGCATCCGGCTAAACTGGGACGATCGCTCTAACAATGACCTGGAGGACAGTTATGGACAGCAATGGGTAAATCAGATTACACATATTTAATAGAACAGGTTTGATCTTTAAGCATTTGGTAGATGCTCTTGTCTGCATTTCCATGTATTCATTAAGGAGATGCATCTATAAAGAGATGTACAAAAACACCAACTTTACTGTTTTAAACAGGCTTATCAAAACAAAAAATTACTAAGAGCTAATCATATTTTTAGTGTTGGTCTGTCACTGGCTATCGGCTTTCATCTTAGCTGTTAATATTCCGGTTTTGACGCAGTACAAGAAATCAAAACAATATAGCAATATGATTTTGAAGAGAGGAAGTGTGATGCAGAAGATGCAGAATCAAGGTTTATTAATAAGGATGCATCTATAGATTGTTGTTCAAACACATTTGGAGAGATATTTCACAAGTGTTTGACAATGTCAAAGGAAAGTTCAAAAATGAACAATAGAGATATCTAAACCAGGGTTATTATAGTTCATTAAAACACGAAAACTAAAACCATAAAAAATGCTTTTGTTACTTGAAATAAAGTAAATGATAACTGAAATGAAGTATAAAAAACACATTTAATTTATTTCATTTAGTTCCCGTTTTCATTTAGTTTAATTTGCTGTACTAAAATAACTAAGAGTAAAACTGAAAAAAACAAACTAATAAAAATGGCACAAAACAAACAAAATTACTAAGACTGTAACAACCATTTTAAAAAACTTTAACAAAAAAAACATTGATAAAAAATATTATTTGTATTTAAATATATGGTAACACTTTACAATAAGGTTCATTAGTTAAACATTAGTTAATGTATAAACTAACATGAACTAACCATGAGCAATACATTTGTTACTGTATTTACTAATCTACACTAACGTTAGTTAATGAAAATACAGATGTTCATTGTTAGTTCATGTTAGTTCACAGTGCATTAACTAATGTTAACAAGATTTTAATAATGTGTTAGTAAATGTTGAAATTAACATTAACAAAGATTAATAAACGCTGTATAAGTGCAGTTCATTATTAGTTCATGTTAACTAATGTAGTTAACTAATGAACCTTATTGTAAAGTGTTACCAAATATATTTTAAAATGTATTTCAGTGCCATGTGATCCTTCAGAAATCATTCTAATACACTAAATTTTAAACTCATGAAACCAAATCATTATTATTATAAATGTTGAAAACTGTTATGGTGTTGCTTAATATTTTTGCGGAAAACATGATGCAATTTTTTCAGGATTGTTTGATGAATGGAACATTCAAAAGAACAGCATTTATTTGCAACTTTTTAAATGTATTGACTTTTTATCAATTTATTGCATCCTTGCAATAATTTCTTTCAAAAAATGTCAAAATCTTATGTATGTGAATGTGGAGAATGTGAGCGTGTGTAATGCTAAATGTCTTTCTGTCAGACGTATGAGCAGAGGAAGATTGTGGAGTTCACCTGTCACACGGCTTTCTTCGTCAGTATCGTGGTGGTGCAGTGGGCCGACGTCATTATCTGCAAGACTCGCCGCAACTCTGTGTTCCAGCAGGGCATGAAGTTAGTATCGCTCACGATATCCCATTAACCAACAGATATTAAAACTAAGATTGTGCACTTGCTGGATTTAGTAGTTCGATCAAATGGGAAGCTTGGGGTTTGTAGCGACTGGGCCAAACAGGCTGAGTTAAGTGATTGTGTTTGTTCTTTGTAGGAATAAAATCCTGATCTTTGGCCTGTTTGAGGAGACGGCTCTTGCTGCCTTCCTGTCTTACTGCCCCGGCATGGATGTGGCCCTCAGGATGTATCCTCTCAAGTGAGTGTTACCTGCACAAAAAGCTCCTGATTGAACACTACAAAGCAAATTAGATATCTGCATTATCATAGCGATACACTCTTAAAAATAAAGGTGCTTCACGATGCCATAGAAGAACCTTTTTGTCTAAATGGTTCCATAAAGAACCTTTAACATCTGAAGAACCTTTCTGTTTCACAAAAGCTTCTTTGTGGCGAAATAAGGTTCTTCAGATTGTAAAAACGCAAGAAAGAGATGGTTCTTTAAAAAACCTTTGACTGAATGCTTCTTTGTGGAACCAAAAATGGTTCTTCTATGGCATCACTTGAAGAACCTTTTGAAGAACCTTTATTTTTAAGAGTGTAGCTGAGGAAACAACGATTGAACTAATCTGAAATTCTCTTTATTTTTCCCCCTCTCGTTTCTTCTCTCAGGCCCAGTTGGTGGTTCTGTGCGTTCCCTTACAGCTTCTTAATTTTTGTTTATGATGAGATCCGAAAACTTATCCTGCGCCGAAACCCAGGAGGTACAGAGCTTGAATTATTCTCGAAATATATATACAGTACATATTTTTCCATGACTTTTTTTTATAGCCATTTATAGTATCATTCAAATGTTTGTGGTCAGTACGTTTTTTTTATTTATTTTTTTTATGTTTTTGAAGTTTCTTCTGCTCACCAGGGCTACATTTATTTGATATAAAATCCAGTAAAAACAGTAATATTGTTACATTTTAATAATGTACCCAATTTAATATAAATGTAAATCATACTAATACACTAATTTGGTGCTAAAGAAATTTTTTTTAATCAACTAATTTATTATCAATGTTCAAAACAGTTTTGCGGCCTAATATTTTTGTGGAAACCATGATCTTTTTTTTCAGGATTTGATGAATATAACATTTTAAAAGAACAGTGTTTAATTTGTAAAAATTTGTTGCAACATTATTAATGTCTTTACTGTCGGTTTTGATTAATTTAATACATCCTTGCTGAATAAATCTCTTCAATTATTTTAAACTATTTGACCCCAAACTAAAATACAGTAAATATCTAGGTAAAATAAATCAAGGATATTTTTTAAAAACCATTTCTCGCTAAATTAACCAAAAGGAAAAATAATATTAAACCATTTATATTTATATGCTTCAAAAACAATTCATTGCAATGAAAAGCAAAACTCACATACATGTTTTTTGAATCAAATGTTTTATTGCATGAAAAATGCCACACGGACACTTATGTGAGCAGTATAGAGTTCATGATGCAAATGAATCAAGTTTTGAATCAATTCACTGAAATTGACCATTTGAACTGATTCATTAAAATGATTTTTTTTTTTGCCATACAAGTGATGAGGAAGCACTGCAAAAATGAAAGTGCTATTAGTAATACTCACAATGTTCCTCATATAAATATTGTGAATATTTAATCACCTACCAAGAAGTAATGTTAATATTCATGTTGTTGATGCTGAATTTGAGTTAACTTTCAGCCTCTCTCTCTCTCTCTCTGTTTACTTCAGGCTGGGTTGAAAAGGAGACATACTACTGAATTGTCAAATCCTTCACTCATCGATTCTCCCTCATTCCCTCACTCTCTCTTTCTTCATCTCTTTCTGTCTCTCTCTCTCTCTTTCACATTCTACCCATTCCTCCCTCTACTATAAAAACACCAATACAGAAACAACCATGTTACTCCTTCCTTTTACTGAAATATAAATAAGAGGATGAGAGGACCAATCACAGAGTTTTTTTTTGTTTCTGCCCAAAGACTACAGCTGAATCTGCCAGTATGATAGAGGTTTACTAATACTGTTAAACACACAAACGCGCGGCTTTTGTAATGGATGTCACGCATCACGTCTGTCCAAACCCAGCAGCTGCGTTCAGACTCTTTCACGGTCGACAGGGACTCCTGTACAAACACTGCCACGCTAGATTACTGTTCTACATCCCTCTCCATCTTTACCATCAAAAAATACAAATAACCTAATTAAGGCTCTCGTCTTCTACTGGGAAAAAAAGAGGAAAACGGCCTTCCTCACCCCGATCCGGTACCTGCCAACTCCCGCCTGTCTCTCTTTCTCAGCATTTTTCCTTTCTATGTCATTGTTGTTTTTGAGTGTTGTTTTTATTAATCATTCATAGCTTTTTTTGTTCGATACCTTTTTATGTTAGAAGTGTGTCTGAGAGCTGCTTGGTTTCATTTTTCTCAGGCATGACAAAGCACACTGCCACCCTTCTCTCTCTCTCTCTCTCACTCCTCCTCTCCCTCCCCTTTTATCCTGCACTCCCCTCTCTCTCCCTCCCAGCTCTTGCTCCTTCTGTCCGTCTCTCTGTCCCCGTCTGTTTGTCTGTTCGTGAACGATGTGAAGAAGCCGCCCTCCTCTATCCGCCCCCGTGTCCCCTCTTCCCCTGTTTAAAAAAAAGAGAAATTACAATCTTTCTGTGTCCTAGGAAAAAGAGATTTCGCTCTGATTTCATTGTTTAAATAAGTGCAGAAAAAAATGGAATAGAAGCAATGTACCAATATGTGAAACAACAGCAAAAAATGAAATAAAAAGGAAGGATCTCTCTTTTCTCAGCTTGGCGTCAGTTTGTTTTCGTGTCTGATGTCTGGCGTGAAATCAAATGAAATATTTTGTGTCATTTTTAAATCTACTGCAATTTCAGGACAGCTAAACGTGCATTCACACGTCACTCACAGGTGTTTGAGCTCAAAATCAACACTTTTAGTTTATTAATATCAAGAAATCATTTTACAGGAGTGAATTTCATGTTTTGGTGTAGTTGAATATCATCCAGAATGCATCCAGATGTCTTTTCAGTTTGTAATTCACATTATTCTCAGTGATTGTCATTGTTTAATAATTTCTGTATTAAGGTAATGAATCATCCTGTCCAAACACAATGTTATTTTTTATTATTAAAACGATAATAATGTACAATAATACTGCCATGATATACTACATTTAATACTGATATGTTATAATACTTTACAATTTAAATCAAATACATTTTGCAGCATGTTAATGAGAAATTGGGATTAAGAAATTTGATTAAATGTTATGAAAATAATTTGATAAAATAAAATGTATTTAATTTTTATTTTATTGACAGGTTTTGTGTGATTCAGACAGTTAATTGTGATACTGGTAAAATACTGATATAATAATTTACAAATTAAATTAAGAATTTTTTTTTTTAATATATATATATATATATATATATTTGCAGTATGTTTGGGGGTAGGAAATGTGATTTAATGTTATGAAATAATTTGAAAAAATAAAATTGATTAAATTATTTTATAATATCTTAGAATTTATTATATGTTTTTATTATTTTACTTTATATGTTAATTTATTTATATTATTGTTTTATTCAAACATGGAATATGACCTAGGCACATTCTTGATAGGCTTTGTGCGACTCAGCCAGTAAATTGCAGTCAGTTAATAAAAATATCACAACTACTCGCTCGATTAACATGACCAGTGTGAGAACTTTTATCTCTGTAATGGCTTTTTTGTGAACTCTGCAAGTCTGTTTATGGTTTTACTATCATTAATTCACTCTCGCAGGTTTTTGACCTTCGTTCTCATAGCTTTTATGAGTTCGGCGCTGTGACATTTATAGAGGTGGCTACTCCCAAAATCATATCACGACAATAATCACATTAAACACATCTAACTCGAAATCACTCCCTAATATTTGAGCAACATTCATCATTTTGAGGAAGTTGTTTTTCAATAACGTTTCAAAATATCAGGTGGTCATAAATTTAATTTGAGATAAAATTTCCTGTAAATAAATAAATAAAATAAAATTGCTTTTTCACAGACATATCACCTAGAGGTGTGGGTCACCCCGTTTACAGACTGTCTGCACACACTGATAGAGACCAAGGGCCTATAACAGCTTATATATTTATACAAGCTGTTATATATATATATATATATATACAGTTTGGGGTTTTATATGAAAGCGAAAGGAGGAGACGGGCTGTAGTAAAGCTTTGATGAATTCCCTGGATATCACCTAGAGGTGTGGGTCACCCCGTTTACAGACTGTCTGCACACACTGATAGAGACCAAGGGCCTATAACAGCTTATATATTTATACAAGCTGTTATATATATATATATATATATACAGTTTGGGGTTTTATATGAAAGAGAAAGGAGGAGACGGGCTGTAGTAAAGCAGTGTTGAATTCCCTGGTTACATTCAGCCGCTGTTTCATTTTGATGATGAAGAGGGCTCACACAAACACACACACACACACACACACACACACACACACACACTCAAAACCACACCTCTAAAAACAGAAACACAAACATGCCTTGAAGCCAACTCTCCAAAATAACAGAAATATGTCTCCTCATTATGAAACACCACACACACACACTCAAAACCACACCTCTAAAAACAGAATTACAAACATGCCTTGAAGCCAACTCTCCAAAATAACAGAAATATGTCTCCTCATTATGAAACACGCACACACATACACACGCACTCCCCTTGTCAGCTGTCCTGCCTGCTTTAATCTTTCTGCTCAATGCAGACCCCCAATCTCTCTCTCTCTCTCTCTCTC
>NW_015505677.1:449481-449736 GCF_001515645.1 Sinocyclocheilus grahami
TGTAAAACTGACATCTTAAAGACATCTATCAGATGTTTGTACACACAGCCGATGCTTTCCAGATGAAGCGATCTTTAACAGACATCTCGCAGACATACGTGTGCTATCTGGGAAGAGTGTGACTTTTGTGTGTAAGTCTAATAATAATAATAATATCAAAGGCTTGTGTGAGCTGCTATCAGTTGAGGTTGCTGAAATCAGCTTATGGTCTTCAAAACGGCTTCGCTAATGAGAATTTGAGGAATGATCACAAAA
>NW_015505677.1:450946-475508 GCF_001515645.1 Sinocyclocheilus grahami
TTTTTCTGTATTTTTTTTACAAAATTATTCTGGCAACCACAGCTGTTTTTTTTTTACAGTGTACTTTCTGAGGCCAATGGACTTTTCTGTTCATGAGCGTCCATGTACGTGCACTTGAACTGACTTTGTCTAACTTTTACGGTTACTAATAATACTGAAATCAACTTTTAAGACGCCCTAAACATTTGTTTTGACTTCATGTTGGGGATTCAAACCTTAATTCAGACCGCAACAGTCTCCACAAGCTATTCTGGGTGAGTCTGGCCGTTCAAGATGTTGACTCTTCATTCACGTCCGCTAGATGGCGACCAAACTCCCCAAATCATGGGATTTCTTGATGATAATTGTCTGAAGGCCAAGTTGACGGTCAAGATTTGGTTCAAATGGTTTATTCAGTTCGGAGTTCATCCTTTCAACCAGGTGATAATGTTACACATTTATGCGTATGCTCGTTTATGTCTGATTGTCACACAAATGGGGCTTCATTGATAAGATGTAGCTAATCTTGAAAAGTTATTCCGCAATTAGTCTACTCTAGTATTCCAGTCAAGAAATTGGAAATTATTTTGTTGCAAGAAAATAATCTAATAGGTTGGTTAGGGACTTGGATGAGGCTCTTACCTAAACAAATACTGTTTAGATTTATATTTAGGTTAATATATACATTAGCCTATATAAAATGTTTGTTTACATGATGTCAGCAGACGTTCTCCTCTTAAAAACGACTCGAACTCTAGTCAACTTTCGAGTCGCGTGCAGATAAATGTTGGACAATCGATGACAAAAAAAAACTGAGTTTGTGTTTTGTAGCTGGATTATGGTCTAAGCTGGTCATTGGCTAGTTGAATAACCACTATTTTCCAAAGTCAACCTTAAACTGGTATAACCAGCTCCCATAGTTAGTAAAAAATGACAAGCTAGAAATGAGTTGCCATGTTGCAAAACACAGCCACCATCTTAAACTGTATTTCCAGCAGTCTGTGTATGAAGCTTTGGCCTGAAGATCCAGTAAGAAACCAATGCACAAGAAATTGATTACTCAATATCAATTTGCACTAAATCTTAGTGGCTTGTTGAAGTTTTTAAAGTGTTTCATATAAAGCCAAGTGTGTGTGTGTGTGTGTGTGTGTGTGTGTGTGTGTGTTCATAGAGTTAGGATAAAACGTGTCAAGGTGTATCTGAACACTTTGATTTTAACCGGTCAGCTGGTCTGATATTTGGAGTTTGTTCCAATGAGGAACCAGGAAAGAAATGGATGGAAAATTCTGGACTTGGATGAGCAGGAAGTCTTCGTGTCGAGGGGATTTAAGCGACCAGAAGTGGCTGATCGCAGTAACCAGACTGGGGGTGTACGAGTTTGATGAAGGATTTTAGGTAATGGTTCTATGGGCCATTGGCAGCATTGCAGGCTAGGACCAGTGTCTTGGGTTTCATTCGTGCAGTTACTGGCAGCCAGTGTAGAGAGCAGAGGAAAGGTGGAAATTGAGAGAATTACCAGAGGTTAAATACAAATCGGGCAGCAGCGTTTTGGATGCGCTCGAAGGAGTGTGTAGCAGATACAGGTGGACCAGAGAGGACTTGAGGTGCAGTAGTCCATCTGTGATTGAATAATGCCTTGCCAAGCACATGATTAAAGGCATTATTAGTGTTATTTGAGGTATCCAATTCCTTGCATTTTCGTCACTGAGAGCTCTGCACCATAAAATAGTGGAATTAACCCAATGAAACCTACTGTATATTTGATTTCAACATTATCAAAACTTTGCTGAAAAACCTTGTTCTACATAATATGCTACAAACCTTCTGTCATCTGATTGATAATTTATACTTTTTTAGCAAGTAAAATACCGTGTTTATCATTCTATAATTCTCTTTAGGTTTACTTGATTTCCATAAATTTATTTTTAAATTTTTTTTTTAGAAAAATCATGTCAAAATCAAATATGATACATTAGGCTTTTGAGGAACATTTATTTGCACATCTCTCAATTGTCAATGTATTGCATTGCATTATATGTTTTACCTCCCACAATAAAATTAATAAGCTTTGATCATCATTTTAAATATCTTAAGGCATATAAATGGGGAATATAGAGTGACAAATGCTATTTATATGCATTTTTTGCAAGTAGTCTGTACTTTTATAAAGATCTCAATGAATTACATTACAAGCTATCAGAATTTCGCCTTACGTTTCGGCCGTATTAATATCAGCGAATGCACCAAATTGAAGAAAAATATTGTCATGACAAAAAGTTAAAGCGAGATTTGATTTTCTCCACTGGAAAGTTGTTGAACATTTTGATGAAATACAAAGCCAGTGTTTTCTTTTCTTTTCTTTGGAACAGAGTGCACTGACAAGTGTTGTATTAAAAATGTAAATATGATCAATTTTGAATTCATGGTGACTTTAAGAGGCAAACATTATATCTAATAGTACTGTGTAAGTTTCTTTAGAGTATTATAGATGAATATAACCTTGTGCTTCTATTGTTATACAGTGCATGCAGAATTATAAAGCTCATCCATTAAGTCATGAATGATGGATTTCAAATGTGCCAATGTCCATCAAGTGGAGTCCCACCCTCAATAACTCTCAGGCTCTCTCACAAATGTGCCCCTCTTCCCCATCAGTATCTACTCGGTCGTCATGGAAACAGCCAAGATGCTGGGTACAACAAGGGAAAGTGAGAGAAGGTGAGGTACACAGGGGAAAAAAAGTGTCTGAAGGTCGCTCACAGATTAAAGGTTGGTGACGACAACTGTTTGTGTGCCTGCTTGGGTTCAAGTTTGGGTCCTCTTGTTAATAACATTAAACATTTCATCTAGTTAACACTGTATTTTTGTGCATACAAACCCCCAAATATATCACGCTCGGTTGTTGTTCCTCCGGTTTCTCGCCATGTCATGCCCATTGATTGATCTTCCGCTTTCTCCTGATCTCTCTCTTTCTTTCTGGCTCACTCTTTCTCCCTGAAAGAGCCAGATGGGGTGAGCGTTTTTTATTCTCAGAGGCCCTCCTGCACGTGCCTCCTATTCAGAGCCTTAAAGCGTTTAATTCATGAGGGGTTTGATTCTACAGAGAAGGGGCCTCTACATCCCTCCCTCCACCCATGTTCTTTCGCCCCTCTCTCTTTCTCTGATCCACTCTTACACCATCTTATTTCTTCCTCTGTTCGCCTCACTTTTTCCCTCTCAGCTCTTTTATTCACCCCCCTCCTCTTTTTGACTGTTTCTTTCCTCCATGCATTTCTACATCTCTGTTGCCTTCCTGCATTCAGCCTCTTTTGCCGTTTACTGTTCAGAAGTACATTTCTTAATATTAATATTTAAAAGCCTTACCTTCATAATGCATTTGTTTGGAGGAAAATACAATGGTAAAAATGAGAAGTGTGATGATAGTATTATATGTTTTGTTGTTGATCAAACTAATCAATCAGATTTTTTCAAATGCACATGCAAACATAATCTTTGGCAAAGAAATTATACCTTTTTTTCATATAAATGCATAGTACGTACGGGATTGACCCTCCCATTCGCTGATAATTACACATTGAGTTAGTGACCATTATCCTGTCAGGTGCCTGTTTGATAAAGCTGTGATAAACCTTTCTCCTGTCCTTGCTTTCCTCTCTCACTGTCTTTCTCTGTTCTTGAATTTCAGAGCCGGTTTTCTTCAAAAGCTTGGGATTCTGTGCTTCTTTCCTTTTTACAAATGCAATTTAGACATTTGGACCTGCTGGCTGCTGAAAATGTTCCCATCTTTCACACCACTCACTACCAGCACTGGTCACAGATAAATATTTTTAATAGCTTAAATAGGAAGTTGGTTTCTTTTTTTAAAACAAATGAAATAATTCAAATGATGCTTAATAGGATTTAAGAGGTCCACAGAAATTAAAAACAAATCATTGACATTTAGAGGAGAGGGCTTCACCAAGTTATTCAAATGAGTTTGTTTTTCAGTGGCGGATTTTTTATGTTATTTATTTTTTATTTTATGCTCAGTGTTGCTTACATCAGTGACAAATTTATTAGGCTGTATCATGGTGCACTTTATTTCCACATAGAAAATGGCTAGTCAGACAAAAGTGTGTAAATCTATCTATCAAATGACAGAGCATAGGAAGCAAAACTACGACCAAAATGCATAATCCAGTTTTAAAATACACGTTTTCCCTCCATTTTGACGACCTATACACCTGTCGATGGGACCCCGGTGGCAGAAACAGTGGGATTATTTAGTACCGTTTGGCTTTAATTGATATTGAATGTGGTCAATATTTATTCGGCTTCAGTTAACGCGAAAATAATAAGGCCTTATGTTCGCGACCGGTGTGTTCCCGGTTAGAGAGGCCGATGCGCCGTCGAGTGGAAATCGATGAACACTGAGTTAATTATGAGAAATCAATTAAAAGGATGGAATTGTGACTTTTATAAAGAGCGAACTGCCATCGGGATATCGACAGGTCGAGAGGAGAGCGAGAGACACTTCCTCCCGGCGCGCGCATGGTATCTCTCTATCTATAGAGAGACGGAGAGTGAGACAGACAGACAGAGAGAGAGACATGCTGACACCAACAACAAAGATTCAGTGAAAATCTTCCAGGTTTAAACTCCGTCTATCTTGCTTCAGCAAGCTGTATTGGCCGCGTAAATGGGCTTCACGATGTAGTATTACCGGTATTTAAGCTTTAATTAAATGATTTATATAGGGCTGTGCATTAAGGAAATCTTTGAAATTTGAGCATTGTGTTTATAGATATTATAATGCTTAATTTGTCAAAAAGAATCCACTTTTACCTTACTTCACCCATACGTAACCAAGGTTAAGATATAACCAATCTTTTTTCTCACGGTCTCATTCTTTCTCTTTTCCTTTTGGCATCATTCACCATTTCGTTGACGGGTTTAATCGTAAAGTTAGTCTAAAGACACAATTGATGACAAAAAAAGAAAAAAGCATGAGTTTAAGATTGGTCTTACCCTTTTAATTTTTTTCAGAGACTAGCTAGCCTATTTGCCGTTGTTAAATGAATAGGAAATTTAGCAAGACGTTTCCATTGCTTGTCTGCCAAAAGAAGAAATACATTCACACACACACATATGTGTTTTTGTGTATTTGTTTTATAGCCTATATCTGTGTGTGTGTGTGTGTGTATAGTTGTGTTTTGTTATTCTTAACCTTTATCTTAAGCAAATGCAATATGCAAACTTTTCTTGTGTTAACTAGTTTATTTCAGAACAGAATAAAAGGTAGCCGTATGTTTCTGTCTTAGTATATATTTGAATGGTGTCCGATTATCCCAGTGTTTAATCTAATGTTTGCTGTAGGTTTTATTTGATTAATTCATCGTATATTGAACTAACTTGGCTGTTGTGGCATTTAGTGCAGTGCCTTTCCTGTAAAGAACTGCATGGATCGTCGAATTTACAATTGAAATTTAGTTTATATTAGTCTTGCATTGCTTAAAATATATTTACTGCTCTTATATGTGTGGCAGTCACGATATAACATTTAATTCATTTATTGCTAAATGGTTAAAATGTATAGGCAGTATTTGCATTTATTGTTTAATTATGCATTGACATGTTTGCATTTTTGCATATTCCAAATGCAAACGGGCTATGCATAAGACTTTAATATAAGGAACAGATTAAAATCTTGATTTTAAAATGAACGCAAATTTATGTAAAAAAGTGAATATTAATTTTAGTCTCATAATGCCTTTGACTTCAGTCGTCAAATTTCGATTAGGAACTGAAAGAATCTTTAATATTGCTTTTTTTGTTTTTGTTTTTACGAATTAAAAGAACATTTAGATATTTGAGTTTAAAAGATGCAAATATGCATTCATTAAATAAATGCATGCTAGTTACAGACAAACGTATGTACGTCGGCTAAGAGTTTTAGTAATGCATGTGGATGTTTTAATAACTTCATATGAATACATTTGTTTACTTTTAATTTTTTTTATTTATTTATGATAAATGTACCCATATCAAATGACCGAGCAACTAAAAGGAAATCCATTTTGACACCTGAACGTTCAGGTGTTGGTAAAAACTCGAAATGGAAGATGTAAAAACGATGCAATGGTCACGCATGTGATTTACTTTGCACATCATTTTTTTTGGTCTCACGTAGCGTTTTAGGATTGAAATAGAGTTAATGTAATTATTTATTATAATATGCATGCATAAGCCACAAAAAATATTTTGATCATTATTATTCTAATTAATAATGGAAAATAAGTAACATGACGCAAAATGATTGCATAATAATTTACATGATTAATACGTTTAAAATAGCCTAATTTTCTATAGATCCAGATATTGAACAAATATTAACATTGGAATATCGTTCGCATTTTATGACTAAATTGAATGTTAGATCGGTGTTAATCTTATTTTTTTGTCATGAAGGACTGGGCAAGTTCATTGTTTTACCTGATATTTTAGAAAATTTCGCTCAGCTCGGCAAAATATCGATCTTTCAACTTAAACAGCAACTTTTGGTCCGAAAGGCTGTGACGATCAAAACAAAAAAAGGAGAAAAACAACCCTGACATTAACGCTTAAAAATACAATTTGTCCACACAATGTGCAAAGCTGTGCAAAGCCCATTAGCTCACGACCTCAGTGTCAAAGGGCAGCTGGTCAGTCTCCAGACGCGCCGGCCGCCAGAGCGGTCATCGGCTAATGTCCTTATTGCTCTATTTCATTAGTGAAGAAGAACAAGCCCAGCATACACATCAAAATAATATATAATATTAGAAATCCAGAGATATAGGCTCTATTGGAATACTGTAAATATCCATACCTGCTCATAATTGGTACTTATTTTTGAATGAAATCTTAACCTTGGCTATTTCAAATATTGTACCACGTACAGGCTACATAATATTTTTATTTTCTTATATAATTGTAGAATATAAAATAGAAACAGAAAAGAATCCATGAAAGTAAATGTATACTATTAAATATTTATATGTAAAATATTTGCGTTCCTCCAAAATAATGCATTTGATAGATATTAAATAAGGATATTTCATGGTTGGATTTACTTTTAATTAATTTTGCCGGACACATGGACCATGGACTGGAAACAGTGTGTAGGTTGCAGTGGATGTCATGTTTGCTCTGTTTGTAATCAATAGCTTTGATCATTGACTTTTTGATGTGCCATCATAAGGAGAGTCAGTGAGGAATTGACCTCCAACATCGATGCTTTGCTTCGTCTTCATTGTGTGTGCTTTTATTACAGACCTAATCAAGTGTGTGTGCATGCATGTGTTTGAGTTGCATTAAGGCTTTGCTGTATTACTTTTTAAAAAATCCAAACAAATAGTATCTTAATGTTTAATTTTTAATATGCTATGATATTATTGTCTACCATTGCCAATATATATTTAGGCTTGAGAACATGTATCTATGTTTTTCTATGAGTAAAATTATTTGATTGTTTTGCGACAAACACATATACGCATGCACACACACGCACGCTTCGTGAGCTCTGTGCTGGTTGGTTGTCCAGGTGGTTAGAATGCGGGCAAGCGATCAAGTTGAGGGGTTGAAGGTCAATTTCATCCCAGACGAATGACCTCATTCACTAGAGTCTGACCCCTGTGGTCAAACTGGTAAGGGGAGGAAAGGAAGAGATAAATAGAGAGAAAGAAAGAAGAAACGATTGGCATTGGGGCCCGTCATCTAACAGTCGCGATGTTGTCGTCTGTGGTGTTTTGCTGTGTGCATTTTCGTTGTTTTGGTCAGATTCTGCCATTGTCCTTTTAGATTAAGTAGATTTTCACTCTCTGTGTCTTTTTCTCTCATTCGCTCTCATGAATTAACACCTGACCTTGACCACTGACACTGAACCTAACCTTCAAGTGTGCCTAAGCATCAACCCCCACGGCCCCAAAATACACACACGCACGCACATTAAGAGAGAGAAGGCAGAAACAAACACGCACAGATGTCCAGGTAGAAGCCTGTGTGAGGATGTTAAGTAAATGTCACATCATGAATTGCATCTCAATCTAGGCAGGTTTGTCCTCTAAATATTCCTGTTTTTATTAAACAATAAAATAGAGATGGGAAAAATATTTTTAAAAATATGTATGTCTCCCCTAAATACCATTCTGTTGTCATCAAAACGGCTCGTAGTGTATTTTTTCAACAGCTGAAAGTGGTAAGTGTGTGTGTGTGTGTTTAATATATTTATATATATATATATATGTACACACAGTATATGCACACGCACATAGTATATACACGTGTGTATAATATTTAACATATCTAATATATATAAAATATTAACATAATATTTACATTTTAAATATTTGTTAATAACGTGTGTGTGTGTGTATTTGTTTTTTTTCTTCCTGGTTTTAATGAATACAAAAAAGGACAGAATGTGCTTATCTTTTTTCTTTTTTTTTCGGCCTTTTTTTGGCCTTTTTTTTTTTTTTTTTTAAAGCTGCAATAGTTAGGGATTATATTTTATAACCAAAATATACAAATAAGAAATAGGCAGGTAGACGAGGGAATGCAAGGCCAGAAAAGTTCCTAATCGAAAAGAAAGAAAAATAAATAAATAAAAACCTAACCGCAGAATTCTCCAGACTAAGTATTTACACTCCTATAGGTTTTGTTACTTCTCCTCCCCCAAACACCCCTCTCTTTTTCTTTCTTTCTCCATCTTCCTGCTTAATCCCTGCCTACTTCACCACGTTTTCTAATCCCAAATATCAGAGGTATCCCCCCCCTCGCCTTTGAGCCCCTAATGCTGAAACCTCCTTTGATACAACCTTCTTTGCTTCCTCTTCCCATTCTTTTTATCCCTCGTCTTATCACTCACTCACACTCCCTGCGCTTGTCCTCTCGTGCCTTGTGTATTGTTTCTCTCACTTCTTTTTCTTTTGTTTGTGCAATTTATTTATCATCAACGACGTACCTTTTTAAGCTACGAATAAATGCATTTTAAAATAAAAAAAATCTTGATGATAAATCCCATATTTTTTGTTTACTGTATCTTCATGTGGATGGAGTGTGAGAATATGTAGTGTCATGTGCATGTTTGTTCATGTTGCCAAGTGTCATATCAATAGGTATAGTGTCACATTCACTAAGTCACTGATTTGTTGGCACTTCACCAATCCATACACTGGTCAGGAGTCGTAGCATTGATTTCCCCCTTTGCCTTAAGAATGAGGTAGACGTCAGCATGGGGTTTGGCTATTGATCGAACCCAAATCACAACCCACCCGCTCTGCATCAACCTGGGCCACCCGTAGCTTTCATAGGGTGAGCCAACGGCGCTTCACTTTGCTTCCGATTGACTGGATGCGACTTGGTCAAGGTGCGTCGGTAATTGGGCCTTGTTTTGATTGACAGCTAGATTTACATGCTTACCCATGGATGAGCGCCCCTGTGTTCGGCCATCTGATGGGACCGTTGAACCAACTGCTACATTCGCACATTAAAAACATGGCCGCTAACCTTTGACACCCTAATTTGCTTAGTCACCATTTAAAGTTGTGTGATGGTCCATTTAGGTTGGCCGTCGTCCATAATTGAGTCCTCTCGCTGACACTCGTTCATTATTTGTGTCAAATAATTCCTCCCTTCCCTTCTCCCGTCCGTCTTTTCTTCTCTGCTGGATAATTACATGTCTGATTTCGTCCTCAATTTTTCATTATTTCCACTCGTTTCATTGACTCCATACATCCCTTTTCCTCGCTCACTTCCCTCTATCAATGTTCGGCTTTTCAGCTCTCCTTTTCTCTACACTTCCTGATTCCCAGCTGTAATCTCATCGGCGTTGCTCCCCTCGTTCTCCTTTTTCCCCACTCCCTCTCTCTCTCGTCTTCACTGTGTAAGCAAGAGAGTAGAGGTTGTTAAACATTTTTCTTCTCTCTTAATTGTTTTGACTTGTGCCATCGGCATCCCGATTAGGGCCCATTGATTTCCTAGTGCTAAGTGCATTGATTTCTACATTTCTTATTGATCTCGGTTCTAAATCTACCCACACACAGTCTCAATGCACAAGGCGAGACAGACAGAGAGAGAGAGAGAGAGGAGAGGAATCTGTTAAGCGTGTCATTGTTAGACAAAAAAGGAGTTCAAAACTTATTGGAATTACCTTGAATGGATAGTTCATAAATGCTGAGTTATTACTTATACTTGTCGTCAAAAGTCTCTTTGGAAATATTTGTATATGCCATATTAATCTTTAAATTAAATATTTTATTAATGAATAAATATTTTAATTAAATATCACATTAATTAATAACATTAAATATAGTAAAAACAATTATTATATTAAATAATACATATTTTTATATAATGATTTTTTTATTAGGATTTGTAAACATTTTATACATAATACAACACCTATTTTTAATGTACAAACAGTGAACATAGCACACACTTATTCACCCACACACTCTTTGCCTTTTGCCTCCGCGTAGCCACACACACTTGGACAGACGCTCAGCACCCCATAAAGATCACAGACGGGGTATTGGGACTTTATCCTCTTCCGCTGTAACGGCGGATCACATATTCAGCAGGCCTCTGACGGGGCAAAATCAGCTCCCCCTCTCAAGCTAGTCTGCACGCTACTGATAGCCCCTTCCATGTCATAGCATTAGGCCGCGGCAGGCCGCTGCGGGCGAGACACATCGCCAGCACTTTGGGGGTCTATGTCTTTTACCAGCACTGACTGCTGGATCTTCAGCTGCTGTCTCCCAAGTCTTTGATCGTGTTAAAACTAGCATAGCGTGGAATGATGGTTGAATCTGTATGAAATGGAAAATACTTTTTGTGGTGGGTCCTGTAAAGGATGCATTAATAAAAAAAAAAGAAATAAAAATCTTGTTTGTGAATTTTAGTCGCCATAAGCAAATGTGTGAAATCAAAATATTGTAAGAGTGTTTGGCAGGCTATGCAAGAAGAGCAAAAAAAAAGACCAAATGAATGTAAGCAGCCTAGACTGTATCTGAGATTAAAAAGGACATTTGTTGTGGTATTATTCATTTAAAGGAACTATTAACTATTGATAATTCATTTATCTTTTTCTTCTCCCTTCATCCCAGATGTTTAAGGTGCAAGTAAATACTTTTATGTCAATGAAGAAATAGAAACAAATGTTAAATCCATTAAACAAGACACATAAAGAACTACAAATCCCAACAATCCCCTGCATTGAGGAGCAGGCTATCTGTCAATAAGACAAGATCTAATGTCAATTGGTGATTAAGAGAAGACAACATTAGCAATTATTACCCAACTGCGTGTGTTAAAAGAGAGCTACGGCACAGAGGATGGATTTGTATTAGGGGTATTGGCAGACTTGAGCTGGATATTGACAATATGTCAGCACTGATCATTAGATCAACTGAAGAGAGAAAGAGTGTGAGCCCCAGCTTGAATCACATCTAACTCCATTGTTCGGGAATTGAACAAACAATGGAGTATAGTAAAAGCTGATTATTTTTTAGATCTTTTTATAGCTTTTTTGTGTTTAGAGGCATGCATAACGTGCAGAAAGATTGAGTATACAAAGTAAGAGAAATATATCCGTTTTTGTATCTGTCAGTGTTTGTGAGAAGGATTGATATTGCACCACAGTGGGAATGTGTCCTAGCCACGTTATTAGCTGTTTGTTACAGCAAGAGGGGGTGTTGATATAATTGTAAGCTGGTATTGATTGGGGGCGCCTTGTTATTGATGAGAGAGAATTTAATTCAACCAACGCATTTGTCAACATGACATTGCCATTTAACGATGAACTCTTTCACTATCGCTGTCTGGTTCACCCACCCAGACACACACAGGAAGAAGTTTCTTTTTATGTGTGCACTGAGTAATGATTATTTCTATTGATCGCCAAGTTCTTGACTTTTTTTTTTTTATCACAACAGGAACTTGAATGATGATACTGATGCCAGCAATAATATTAATGCCTGTCAAAATTTTTGCTTGATGTTAAATAATTTTATTAGTGACTTTATTTTGTTTTCGCTTTATACATTGTAGCAGGTGCTCAAACTGTTTTAACTACGTCTTGCATGATACATTTGCAGTCGTTTTTATGCATTTGATTTTTCTCCCATTTTTTTAATGATGACATGTCAATTGTAATGCCTATTGGGGTTAAGGGATATACTTTAGTGGACTATGAGCTGACCATTGAATGTAACCAAATGGAAATGTCATATTTGGAAACTGTGTTTCAGTCTGCACACCTTTCTTCCTTCTCTGCGCTATAGACGCGCAAAACACACTATATTCTACAAGAAATAATTGCTTTTGTCTGGAAGGAGTTTGGATGGGGGGGTTCGCAACGCGTGGCCTTTCAGTCGAGGGGGATTCGTGAAGGACAACTTGTCGCTTCTTTTTTTTCTCTTCTTCTTCCGTTCCCCCCTCTCGCTCGTTGGACACGCGGATGTCATCTGTCAAATGGAGGGGGTGCTTGGGGACAATAAAGCTCAAGGAACCATTGTGAGTCTGTTGTGTTGCAGGAAAATGTTTTTTTTTTAAACAAAATATGCGTGTGTATTGCTTTATATACTTGGTTAATCAAATAGCTATTGGGCCTAAGGCATGTTTCAAATCAGTTAAGTATTATTTTTTATGATTATTGAGTATTTTTCTTATTTTCTTATGAAACGCTCACCAATAATTGATCTATATCACCTCGGATATAGTAGAATAGATAGACGGATAGATAGAGAGAGACAGGAAGATTGGGGCAAATGTGAGTTGGGGTGGTGGGGGGATCAGGCGCTGAGCTTTCGATTTTCCCGTATTGACTGCGATGTTTAGCGTATAGATTTTTCTATTTAAAAAATCTATGTCGGCAATAATCTGGAGTGTAAATGCGCGGCATAGATTGTAGCTTTATTACTGACAGCATTCAGTGTGTCGGAAAGAGGGAGTGAAAGGCAGAATGGGGGGGAGAGATAGCCTACCCTAGACTAGCAATAGACCAAATGAAACTTTTGAGGGGTAGCGATAATCAGGTTCTGTTTGTTGCTTATTCACAGTATAATCCGCCACGTTAAATAATCACCATAGCATATCAATGGCTTCTCAGTAGGCTGGTCGCTTATATCGCCCGTATCTTTTCCACAAACAGCATATACCTGCATGTAGATGAGGATATAATCACCTGATGTAAGCCACTCGGTGAATGTGTGTAAGCCTATCGATCAGCGGCCCACCGCGATCATCAGAGTCATCATAATGAAGAGTAATCAAGCGATCAATACGCAGGATAGCTTGCCTTATATGGGATTAGTAAAAAAAGAAGAGGAGAGGGGGAGGTATGGATGGAGGGAGAGAAGGGGGCGGGGGGAGTATAGCGGCTGCTCCTCTCGTATCAGTGTTGCTTTCGTACCGGGAGGCGGACAGAGCTCGCAAGCTACCGGGGTTCCCAGATAGCCTATAACGGGACTATCGTAACGGACACATACGCGCACACAGACGGATGGTGGTGGGACAGAGCCAAAGAGCTGAATTCCGCTTAACGGGTACCGTGTTGTTTTCTTTTCGTTCAGTTTTAACATTTCGTGCACAAGCAGTGTTGCTCCTTAATTTATTTAGGCTATCGATTGATTGCGTTTTAATTACCGGCTCGTGAGTGGAATCGAAGGGGAGCGTATCGAGCCGCTGCGCAGCCTTATATGTGCGTGATTATTGAAATATACTAAGCGATTCTATTAGATTTTATACAAAAAAATTAAAATGCTGCTTGAAATGCATGCAATGCGCGCGAGGTAAACCACACCGTGGGAGAGCTAGAAACCAAATAGAGAAACGAAATATTCCTGTTACACCTTTGTTAAACCGTTTTAAAGCCAGCAACCGCGACTTGATTGTACTGAACCAAATAGTTTTCCTACTAAGGGGAAGACGATTTTGACTCGAGATTTGTTTAAAAAGCGAAACCAAAGTGAAACCAGATCGCGGTGCGCGCAAGGCCATTGCGACGTTTACCTGCCGCACACCTGGTCTCGCGCGGGATACGCAAAACCCAGGAAACGTTACGACGGTTAGGACAACAAGTGAGTTTTGAATTTTAAAAAGTCACAGTTTCAACCAACGGTTCGACATTTTTCCAGCAGGTCAACGTCCTGTTGTTATAATTTGTAGATTTGTTTTCAGCCAAGCAAATGTTAGTAAGACAAAACAAACGTTAAGTGACCACAAAACACGTTTAATATAAATGTAGACGACCGCTTGATAGATTCCGGCTATCCGTCTGTGTGTCAGTCCGAGATCGAGTAGAGTATCCCTGAGGAAGAAGAAGTAATGACTGAGAGGCACAATACCAAAAATGTAAAGATAGCTTGAGAAATGTATTTAGGTTATAGTCTACATTTTAAACAAATAGCCTACTGACTATTACCAAAAAGAAACAACTTTGTCTATTTGACAAAATAAGCAACCAAAGAAAAGAAACTCAAGACAAGCGCCAAATACAAAAGACCATAGAAGAAAAGCCCAGACGACAACGGATCATGTTTGTTCCCTTGCCGGTGCCGTTGGTGTTTCAGAGAACCGCTCCTGATTTCAGCGCCTGGCGACTCAAGTCTCCGCTGCCTCTGCGCTCCGGTAACTCCGGTAAGAGATACCTTTACCTCCCTCTGGTTAATGTCGGTAGCAGCTTTTCTTTTTCCCCTCACCACTGAAAAGAAAACCGAAAAAAGCTAAACGTGGAGCCGAAACACCTGTTCGGCCCCAGACAACCGTCTGAATGAAATCCATATATTTGTATTTCTTACAAACCACGTTCAGATACTTTTAGTTTCGTTTGTTTATGTGTGTATATATATATATATATATATATATATATATATATATATATATATATATATATATATATATATATATATATATATATATATATATATATATATATATATATATATATATATATATATATATATATATATATATATATATATATATAGACTATAAAAAATGCTACTTTGAGTGTGCATTAATGAAGGCTGGTTGAGTTGAATAGACGTCTGCCCATAATTGCCCTTGCTTGAATGGTTCGTCTCGGCCTCTTTTGGCTTCTTTCATCCTTCTGTCCTCCCCGTATCTGCTTCTCCATCTGCCGTCTGACTCTTCTCACGACCGGTTCAGGGAATATTCATGGTAATTGATCGATTCCGCCGAGATCGATACACGCAGACAGATAAGTTTGAGAATGATGAGACCGAATGTCACTTTATTTGTTGATGTTTTAGTCGATTTTAAATGCTTTCACTTTAGGCTTAAATAGCGCAATTAGCGTCATTTAATTTTTAAATACACGCATCAATAGGTCTACCTGACTGCAATTTAGCGAAGAAGATATTAAGCTACTAAAGCTTTGAAATGGTAAAGATAACTTTTATTTTTGGTCAAGACTTTTTAATAGACTTTTGCATATTTGTATTCGTGTTACAAATAAACAACATGTGTAGGCCTAGTTGTTTATATTTTGTGGAGCTGCTTTGTATTTATATTAACATTTTGCAAAATTATTATAGTAATTAATTGTATTGCATGAAAAGTGTAACATGACTCTGTAATGCGAAGAGTTACCAAGAAAGCGTCTCGTCGGTTTGAAATGAAAGAACATCGTATTTTTCCTTGTATAAGGACTGTTGCTTCTGAAGTAGCCTACTGCATTAGTGAGGGGGCGGGGGCGGGGGCGCGTAGCGTCTGGCATTCAACGAAGCGGAAATTTTCCAACCAGCAGATGGATTAAACGTATGCGCCACTTATAGATCATGTGCATCCTTAAAAACATGTCATACGCCAGCACACAATGACTAAAATCTAAATAAGGGCATTAAAAACTTCACGTTGACACCGTCTTTATCTCTGTTTCATATAAGAGCTAAATACTAAAAAGTGGATGCACCATAGACCTTAATGAAAGTGGACGCCATATTTATTTTTTAGTTAATGAAAACGAGGCTAAGAGACGGAGTCCGCTCGTTATACCTAGGCCTATATAGTTCAAGTTTAATTTTCGTATCCCCTGTTTTACAGACTTTTGTGGATTTTTTTTCCATTGTTGCATCTGCAGAACCATTGGCGACAAAGTTAAAAATGAAACAACCAAACAGACCTCACAGCTTCTTCTTCATTCACAAAAAGTAAATATGGCGTCTGCACTGAATAAGGTTTATACCTCAATAAATGAGAGCAAGATCGAGTCTTTAATTACTTACTGGCGCCTTAACGAGCATAGAGCCAGACATTAAGCTTTCATTAGCTGCATCACATAATGGGCCCACATGGTCATGTGCTTTCTTGAAATGCAGGTAGTGTTAAAAATGGATCAATCTGCTTGTTTGGTTGGGATTTGTCTTTTAGGTCAGAAGTCTAGTGAACTGGAGGATATTGAGGGAGGAAAAAAGAGAGGGGGATTCTATAGAAAGCATCATTCCTGAAAATAATAGATAATATCTTAAATTTACATTTAAAAAATGATGTTAAAAATAAATAAATGGTGAGCCAAAAAATAAAATAAAAATGACAGTGAACAATTAATTGTGCAGCAAGTTGTTTTCATGTTTTTATTGATGGCTGCATTATTGATCGTGTGTGTACTTGTGATCAGTGTTTGCTGACACTTGTGTGTTTGTATGTATTTGGCGTTTGGCTGCCACTTGGTTTTAAGACTTTAACCTTTTCGGCTATTAAAATTATGCCAAAGGTTCACTTCTTTGATAATATAAGACTCAAAATGGACACCAGGCGCCACAGCTGACATTAAATGCTGCAGAGGTCAGAGTGACAAGCAGAACAGCCAGAAAGGATCTTTATGTTGGGTGAGGAAAACTACATTTATGTTCAGCCTTATTTACAGATGATAGACACTATCGAGGGCATTGGTTAAAAGTTTTTACTAGGTTTTTCCTTGGCGATGACCATGAAGATATCTAGCAGTTTTTACCCTGTGTGTTTACTGTAGAATCTTGGTGTCAGGGAGATTGGGATAGTCTGCTGCACACAATATTTATAATGTAACTTTGAGTGCTGAGGCTGCTAGGAAGCATTTATTTTCTAACAAATTCTGCACTGTTACTGCTGCATCAGCGGACATTTTAGTAATACCAAAAGTTCATATTGTAAACATTAAATTGCTAATGTGATAACCTTCCTGTAATTGTATGAGTCAAAAATTTCACAGATTTTCAACACATTGTGTAACACACTCTCACAAAGAAATGCTATGCAGACCACCAAAACATTTGATCTGTGATTTCAGCTAAGCTTTAGTTAAATGTAGCTAATAAAACCAAAGCCCTCAATAGTGTTTATCTGTAAGGAAAGCTGAAAATAAATGTACCTTCCCTCACTTAGCATCTACATTCATATTGGCTGTACAAGATGTACAGCTCAGCACAAAAGTCTGAGATAATATTAAAAATGTAGTTTATTTATATTAAATTAAACCTGTAGATAATAGTTTTAGAATTTCTGATAAATAAATAAATAAAAGTTGGGAAAAAATTATATATTCTGTACTGTATCAGATCAAAATAGAAGACATGCATGATGTTGGCCATAGTAACTGGTGGAGTCCATGCAAGGTCATTAAGGTACAAATTTGACAGGCAAAATATATTTTAAAAAATGTATTTAGCGCTCAAATTATGCTGATAATATAATTTGTAATACAAATTAGAAATATAGAACAATTTTCACTAGTTGTCTCAAACATTTGAACCCCGTTGTGTTATGTGTTTTTAGCTGTAGGGAGCGAATGCTTGTTTAACAGGTCCACCATTATTTTTAGGCCTTATTTCCCTGGTGCTATGATTAGGAACCACAATGTTGCATTGTGCTTTTTTTGTGCTGTTTCTAAACCCATTTCAGGGTCACGTTTAATGGAGTAATAGTTTTTTTTTGTCAGTCTTGTACAATAAATATTTCCACAGCCTAATCACTGCGACAAAACCACAAAATAGTTTTATGTTGCTGTCCAAGTAGCTGCTCTTTAGGAGAATATAGGGGTGTGCTTGAGGTTAAAGGTCAAATGCGATCAGGTCAGTCTATGGCTCCGTTGTGTGTCTGTCTGCGCGGGCGAGCTGTGTTTACACTGATATAAATTTACAGTTTGATGTGCCGCAAAGTGTTTTAACCTCAAACAGGTATTGATTAAGGAAGATCAGCCCTGCCGTCCACAGCCAGAGTGTGTGTGTGTGTGTGTGTGTGTATATGTGTATTCTTTGGATTTGAGCGGGAACGTCGGCGAGTCCCAGTGCTAACGTGATTGCGAATGACAAAATGTCCACCCGGGTTTGTTAGGAACATAATGGGGAATCAATAGACACAACAGAGATGTCAATACAACATGCTTTATTGCATTAAACCACCTCTCTCTTCCCCATACGGACACCTAGGCTTACCCTCCACAACACACACACATCTACCGGTTTGCGTCTATTTTTTTTTTTTCTTTTTTGATGTTGCACTTACAGGAAACTGAAATCATTTGAAGTACTGCACTTATTGCACTAAGTATCTCTGAACGCACACACACACATGCATTAAGCCAAACGCACTCACAAGCACACGAGAGTTCCCTGCTGAGAGCCTACCTTTCCGATTGGAGCCATCTCTGTCCCTCCATCCATCTCTCTCTCCCTCTTGAGTATCCATGGAGACATTCATAGGCCATTAAGCAGATGGTAATAAAGGGATGTAGGTAAACACTCTCTCCCCTGCGCCGGCCCTCACCTCTGCGATGGAGACCACCATCAAGACCACTGCCGACTAAATGGACCTCATTCGGACTCCAATACCCCATATCTGACAGGGCCAAGTGGTTTTTTTTCATGCTCTGGTGTGTGTTTGCGTTACCTGGTGTGTAGGTGAGGACGTATGCATAATGATCGCTGGAGGGACAGTGTTGTGTTGGCCGATTTCTGATAGCTCTTAACACACTGAGCGCTATTATGGCCCAAATGTGTGAAATGGGATCCGGTGGTCATATTGTACAGATGGAGCAAGGCATTGAAATCTCTCTCTTTCTCTCGATGGACCTTTATCAGACTCATAAACCAAGTTACATGGTACGGCCATGTTAATACACTCTCGCTGGTCAACTGTGTCCTGTGCCTTTACATTTCCATGCCTCTCTTGTTGGAAAACCAGTTCATACCAGTTTAAAAAAATAAGTTCACATTAAAATTTAAGTTACACTTATGTCCAACCCGTATGACTTTATTTTTTCTTGGAACACAAGAAGAGAAGTTTTGAATAGCGTTCATGCTGTTTTTTCCGTACAATAATAGTGGATGGTGACCAAGAACTGCTTCAAATAGGCCAACAAATGTGCCATTAAAGCTTCGTAGAAGTTTCATGTCTTCCAAAACCACATGGTAGTTTAATGTGAGTTACAGCCTGAATAAAACAAATAATTTAAAAGCCATGGTCCACATTTACTTTCATTGTATGGAAGAAAGCAGCTTGAACATTTTGCTTAAAATAGCACATTTTGTGTTACATTGAAGAAAGTAATAGATTTTGAATCATTATTATTAATAATTTTTTTTTTTATTGGCATTCAATTCCACAAAAAGTAATTGTTGGTTGCTGAGTGGAAGAAAGAATAAATGTGTTCGATGAAGACCAAGGGCTGATGGAGTGTAAAGAGAAGCGTAAAACAATCAGGTACACATTCGTATTGATTTTTAATTTTAACTTGCTTGAATTAATATTCGCTTTTAAACTTTTATCGATTGGTCTGGTCTCACCGTGCAGGTTTCAGAGTGCACGTCTTTCACAAGTATCTACATTCGACCAGCCGCCCGTGATGTGGCCGTTTAAGTAATAACTTGGACTCATAACAAGCAGAGCTTGTTTGATTGAATTTGTCCCCCTCCCCTGCATTTCATATCAGCTCCTGGACTGAGAGTGTCCAGTTTTTGGACGGGTTTTTCACCACCCAGTTTAATTTGATGGACAAGCTGTATGAAAATGAGCCTGTGCATGTATCTGTGTGTGTTTGGACCTCAGGGACGTGCTGTCCTTCCCCATGGCTGTACAGTTGGGTTCGAAGGGAGAAATTTAATATCCCTCCACAATGTATACACAATGTAGGGGGTATTGCAACAATGGTGTGGAATAAGTGGGAGAGAGAGAGGGAGGTAGGCGTGAGCGGCAGCTTTTAATAAATCTGAGTGCTTTTGCGCTTCAATCTTCTCAAAGTAACCGCATCTTTACCCTATACCCCCCTCCTCCAAACACACACAATGCGAACATGTACTCTTTCACACTTTTGACAGTGCATGTGGCCAAATTAATTTATAGAAAGACATTCAAGCCCACATATTCATGGAAAGATCGGCGAGGAGCTCGTTTGAATTTCGAAGTTCTATCAAAAAAACATTTATCAAAAAATCTGTACGTTTTTGCTTAAAACATTTGAAAATTCGATACATGCGAGTGTGTCCAAAGGAATTCTAAGAGCCGGTCCCACACATACACATTGTTAGGTCAAGGTACTTGTTTATATTTTTACAACATGTTCAACATTTAATTTTCTTGTTTTTTTTTGTTGTTGTTGTTGCATGTCCACTTATTCTTTTATTATTTTCTTTTGCGGTCTTTTTTTTTTTTTTTGATCCGGAAATGAAATCAATCTACTGTCTTACAACCATCTTTCTTCTATATTTCTCCCTTTAATTCTTTATTTGTCATTCTACTTTTCTGCTGTTGCATTCTGTATTTACTAAATACAATGTGGAACGGAGGTCTTCCAACTCTTCTAACTTCTTTCAACTCTTCCAATTCTGAACCTATACCATGATATATATATATATATATATATATTCAGGATTATTTGATAAATAGAAAGTTCAAAAGAACAGCATTTGTTTTGAAATAGAAATCTTTTGTGACGTTATAAATGTCTTTGCTCTCACTTTTCATCAATGTTAAGTGGGTACTTGATGAATAAAAGTAATAATTTCTTTAAAAATTAAATCTTACCTCAATCCTTTGAATGGTAGTGTGCATATGCTAACATTTAAAAATGGTGCAGATGGAATCTGCCTACTTCAAAAAGAATTACTAACTCTATTGCAAAATCTAATGCTGTGGACTGTAGGCCAGTGATCGGCTTATGTTTAATGATATAGAAATCAAACAAACCATATATTAACTTCACTTTTTGCCACTTTTTGTGTGCTTTTATTTCAGCAAATATTGATATATGATTCATTTGATCCAAATCATACGTTATTTGGCTTAAAAATGAAAGAATTAAATAATTTGATAGCACTGACAATGGCATATAGAAAGCAATGTTTCCAATCTCCTAATACACTTCTGTGTTTACTCATGATGACACTTCTGATTTGTGTATGTATGAATAATATGTATTTGTTAAGAATAACTAGGTCAGGTGACCCACCCCATCACTTCTGCTCCTCCCTACGTCTATCCATCTTCCCCTGTTCCATATGCAGGATGAATATGGTGAGTATACATGCTGGTCAGCTGCATAATTTTATAAAGAAATCCCGCTCTGATTACCCAAGAGGGTAACCACAGGAACGGTGCAGTTGGTGCGGGGTGTGGTTTACCTGACAGGCCGCCCGGCTAATCCCGCAGATAAGATAAATAGCTAGTGTAGCTCTGACCGTAAGTGGACTTGACCTCCGCCGGCATGGTAGCGGTGCATGTTTTAAGATAATGAGGGAGTTGTGACATGCACTCATGCATGTGTATTGTGTCTATATTTAGAAGGAGATTTGTTATCATTTTCTTTGAGTCGTAACGTACGGGCAACAAAGGAAATCTCCAGTCACATTAGCGTATTCAAAAGAGCCTGCGCGCATTCGTGAACTTGTAGAGCGGCTCTTGAAAAGGAGACTCTTGTCAGGGCGGCTGTGTATTCAACTTTCTCTTTTTAGAGACCTTGAAAGGAATCCGAATGTCTCAACCGGTTCAAATGGCCTCAAAAGGATGCGGCGCGAGTGTGAAAAACGCTCTTTTCTGCGTGTGGCTAAAGAGAGAACCCCGATTGGAGTGTGTTCACCAGTTGTCCATTCAGCCATGCACTCTGACCCCTCACGCCTCCCTTTGTCTGCCCATCAGGGGCAGTGGGGGTTGACAAGTTGACCCTTGACCCTTGCCTCAGCCCTACCCCTCCTCCGCTCCGCTCTCGTGCCCCCTTTCATTCACATGCAGCCACTCATCATCCCCCCCCTTTCCTCTTTTTCATCTTATCCCGTCTTTCTAAAAGCACCGTTTGACTCGCCCGCTGTCTCAAGTTCAAGGCCTCGCGGGCCGCTTGCATTGAGGCGGGAACCTCTGCCTTGTGTCTTAATGCATCATGTGCTTGGACTGCAAACAACAGTATGATGTGCATCAAAAGTGGCTCCAAAATTTGGAGACTTCGCGTATTGTATACACTCTTTATTGGCATCTATGGTTCCATGAAGAAACTGTAAAGGTTCCAAAAAGGGGTTTTTGCAACAGTGCCGTTTAAAAAAAACATTTCTGGTTCCTCAAAGAACCTTTAGTGAACAGTTCTTAAAAGAACCCCTTTTTTAGTGTGAAGAACATTTTAAAAATCTAAAGAATCCACTTTAAAGAACTTCTTGTGGAATGAAAAGGTTCCATGTTAAATGTTCTTTATGGAACCATCAATCCCAATAAAGAATCTTTATTTTTAAGAATATGGAATCTTTCCATTCCATAAAAGGTTCTTTATAGTGGAAAAAGGTTCTTTAGATTATTAAAATATTCCTCAAACTAAAAAAAAAAAAATTTCTTTTAAGAACTATTCATTGAAAGGTTCTTTGAGGAACCCAAAATGGTTAATGTTGTTTGCTCTCTCGTGCCCCCTTTCATTCACATGCAGCCACTCATCATCCCCCCCCTTTCCTCTTTTTCATCTTGTCCCATCTTTCTAAAAGCACCGTTTGACTCGCCCGTTGTCTCAAGTTCAAGGCCTCGCGGGCCGCTTGCATTGCATTCCTCAAAGAACCTTTAGTGAACAGTTCTTAAAAGAACCCCTTTTTTAGTGTGAAGAACATTTTAAAAATCTAAAGAATCCACTTTAAAGAGCTTCTTGTGGAATGAAAAGGTTCCATGTTAAATGTTCTTTATGGAACCATCAATCCCAATAAAGAATCTTTATTTTTAAGAATATGGAATCTTTCCATTCCATAAAAGGTTCTTTATAGTGGAAAAAGGTTCTTTAGATTATTAAAATATTCCTCAAACTAAAAAAAAAAAAATTTCTTTTAAGAACTATTCATTGAAAGGTTCTTTGAGGAACCCAAAATGGTTAATGTTGTTTGCCTTAGAGCTTTGAGATTGCTTCCAAATTTATTTCCAAAATCCAAGTAAATCAGTGGTTGGTTTGAATATGACGACGTGTGTTTATTTTAACTTATAGCTGATGAAAGTTCATAATGATGAACAAAGGCATAATTCTTGTGGTATGTGTGATGTTTTGTGCGTTTTTGATGACGTATCCGAAAAAAAAAATTTATTTTAAGAACTATTCATTGAAAGGTTCTTTGAGGAACCCAAAATGGTTAATGTTGTTTGCCTTAGAGCTTTGAGATTGCTTCCAAATTTATTTCCAAAATCCAAGTAAATCAATGGTTGGTTTGAATATGACGACGTGTGTTTATTTTAACTATAGCTGATGAAAGTTCATAATGATGAACAAAGGCATAATTCTTGTGGTATGTGTGATGTTTTGTGCGTTTTTGATGACGTATCCATTATAAATGTTTGTGTGAAGCTACTGTAGATTTTCTTGACAAATGCATTGATGTGTTTTGAAAGTGTTTGACCTAGGGATGCACCGAAATGAAAATTCTTGGCCGAAGCCGAACAAAATGAAACACTGGGCTGAAGGCCGAATACTGAAAACGGTTTTTCAAATTTTTTCCCCATTTTCCCCATTTTTTTCCCCATAGCATAAATTAAATAGCCAAAATGTGCTTTAAAAATTATTTACTTAACGCTGAACATTTTTTTAAACATTCTAATAGACATTATACCAATAAAACACCATTTAACTTGAAATTAATAAGTTGGTAAAATAATATTTTTTCTTGAATCAGGCATGTATTTTTTTACTGTACAAATAAATGCAGCCTTGCTGAGCAGAAGAGACTTCTTTTAAAACATTAGAAAATATTACAGATCCCAGTCTGAACACTGTGTGAATGCTATAATAAATGTATTAATAGAGCTGTTGTAATTATTATTATCCTTATTATTGTCTTTTTTATTTTATTTTACAGAACAACAGTACAATTACAAAAATTACATTTATTAATGTTGATGGAGTTCTTGCTTTTTCTCAGCTTTTATTTTGGCAGAAATCCATAGGAAGACCTCAGTGCTTCTTTTTATTGACAACAGTAGATTTATAAATAATTCTCATTGCGAATATGGGAAGACGTTTGTTGCACGTATCGCAATGTCACATGCCTTGTAAAAATTCATAAAAATGCTACTGAGCAACTGACGAATAACACTATTTCAGCGCAGATTTTCCTCGCGCTTT
>NW_015505677.1:475615-488737 GCF_001515645.1 Sinocyclocheilus grahami
TATAGCTGATGAAAGTTCATAATGATGAACAAAGGCATAATTCTTGTGGTATGTGTGATGTTTTGTGCGTTTTTGATGACGTATCCATTATAAATGTTTGTGTGAAGCTACTGTAGATTTTCTTGACAAATGCATTGATGTGTTTTGAAAGTGTTTGACCTAGGGATGCACCGAAATGAAAATTCTTGGCCGAAGCCGAACAAAATGAAACACTGGGCTGAAGGCCGAATACTGAAAACGGTTTTTCAAATTTTTTCCCCATTTTGCCAATTTTTTTCCCCATAGCATAAATTAAATAGCCAAAATGTGCTTTAAAAATTATTTACTTAACGCTGAACATTTTTTTTAACATTCTAATAGACATTATACCAATAAAACACCATTTAACTTGAAATTAATAAGTTGGTAAAATAATATTTTTTCTTGAATCAGGCATGTATTTTTTTACTGTACAAATAAATGCAGCCTTGCTGAGCAGAAGAGACTTCTTTTAAAACATTAGAAAATATTACAGATCCCAGTCTGAACACTGTGTGAATGCTATAATAAATGTATTAATAGAGCTGTTGTAATTATTATTATCCTTATTATTGTCTTTTTTATTTTATTTTACAGAACAACAGTACAATTACAAAAATTACATTTATTAATGTTGATGGAGTTCTTGCTTTTTCTCAGCTTTTATTTTGGCAGAAATCCATAGGAAGACCTCAGTGCTTCTTTTTATTGACAACAGTAGATTTATAAATAATTCTCATTGCGAATATGGGAAGACGTTTGTTGCACGTATCGCAATGTCACATGCCTTGTAAAAATTCATAAAAATGCTACTGAGCAACTGACGAATAACACTATTTCAGCGCAGATTTTCCTCACGCTTTTTACTTTGAACCCTGGCGCCGCGCAGCGCTGTATGAACACATGCAATTCGTGTGTGTATTAGAAAACACAACGTTCTGCAGTTTATTTAATTGTTTATTACTTTGAACCCTGGCGCCGCGCAGCGCTGTATGAACACATGCAATTCGTGTGTGTACTAGAAAACACAACGTTCTGCAGTTTATTTAATTGTTTAAGGGCATTTCGCGATTTCAGTCATCATACAGTAACCAGCAACAACCACCCCTTCCTCTTCTCATCGAAGACATGCGATGCAGTACTAAACAGTCTCTCACGGCTGGTGATTGTAATGATTTTTGTGTCTTTCACGGACACTTTTAAATGCTTCCACACTGCCGACATGTTTGTTGCATTAGTGCGTGCCTCTATTTGATTGTGTCACGTCATTGTTCGGTACAATTTGTTTGGTCTTTTCGCTTATTTGGCCGAAAATAGCAACAAAAGCTCTTTCGGTGTTTGGCCGAATAATTTTGGTTGCCGAACATTCGGAGCATCCCTAGTTTGACCACAACTTTGAATGTTCATTATGAGCCCAGTAGCACTCACAATATTAATCAAAACACACAATTACAACAGCAAATCTAAATGAGCCAGTATTATGACATACACCAAAAGTGACTCCAAAATTTGAAGATATTGGACATTGTATGTTAGTTGCAATTGATCTTTTGATCCAAATTTACCTCCAAAATCCAAGAAAATCAACTGTTGATGGTTTGAATATAATGACTTGTTTGCCTACTTTAACCAGAGTTGATGAAAGTTCACAATGATGAACAAATGCTCAGTTCTTGCGGTGCATGTAATGTTTCATGCATTTTTGGATGACATATCCATTATAAGCGTGTGATGTTCCGATACAATTTTTCTATGCATTTTGGAAGTGTTTGACTACAATTTCAGTTGTTCGTTATGAGTCCAGCAGCACTTGCAAGATTAATCAAAGCACACAATAACAACCGCAAACGTGAATCAACCAACATTATGATATGCACCAAAAGTGCCTCCAAAATGTGGAGATATTGCACATTGTATAATGTAATTTGCAATAGATCTTTGAGACTGCCTTTCAAATTTATCTCTTAATATCCAAGTAAATCAACTGTGGTTGGTTTGAATATAATGAACTATGTTGCTTAATTTAACCAGAGTTGATGAAAGTTCTTAGTGATGAGAAATGCATGATTCTTGTAGTATGCATTATGTTTTAATGCGTTTTTGAATGTATCCATTATAAATGTTTGTGTGTCGTTCCGATAGAATTTCTTGACATACGTATTGATGCGTTTCAAAAAGTGTTTGACCTCAATTTCAAATCCTCATTATGAGTCCAGCAGCTCTCGCAAGATTAATCAAAACGCGCAAGAATAACAGCAAACCTGAATGAACCACAAAACACTTGGCTGTTAGTAAATACCACAGTACACAGCAAATGACCTTTCGCATGTAACAGAAGCACAGACTGTGAAAGCATGTGAAAGAAACACACCGTTGTGTCATTATTAGCTTCTCAGCAGACATGCATTCACATGTTTTCCCTCTGTGTGGTTCAGTACGGTACGAGAGGTGGAGGTGAGCGGCGCATGAATCGTTGAATCACAAAGAGACACATGTAAAGGGTGAATATGAATCAAAACATATTTTAACGTCAACTATTTTTTTTTGCACTGAACGATTTTGTGTGAATGTGATTGTAATGTCCTTTCTTTGGATGGTGTAATTGAATGATTATCAGAATTTGAGATTGAGATCGGGACAAAACGAATAAGACAGAATTTGTCATTTCACATGCATGAGTTCTTAATGTGGTATCAGAAGTCACTGAGCTGTAGAAAAGACAGAAATCTCAAGGAAATTATATATTTTCTTTGGTATTGCTATATCAGTGTAAATCACAGAAATGTGCACAGCCTTCAGAATGTTTGGTATAGGCTACTCGGTTAAACTTATTTTAAAAATATTTACTGAACATTGTTCAAATTTGCTTGACGACAACAGACCGTGGAGGATGATGATAATAGTTCATTGTGTAGCTGTAAAAGGAAATGAAACATTACTGTGTATAAACAATCTGTAGATGCAGTTTTTAAGACCCCTCTTTTAACACACACACAGATGCAAGCTCACATACACACGCGCTTTCGGCCCTAAAAGCCCCTTTTTTACTCCCTCAATTTTGTCCATTTCTCGTCCATCCTCTCGGCTTTTATATAAGAAGGCGGTGAGAAACCACATACAGAAAATAACACAAAAAGATGTGCTTGTCAGAATTATGAGCCTCACCGCATGTATACCTTGAAGATTTTTCCTCACTCCTTTATTTATCTGTCAGAAATTACACTGATGACAATTAGGTGTAAATGCTGGTAAACTGGAGTATGTGGTCACTCACTGTATGGCTATGCGACTATAGAAATGGTATATTGTGTGTGTCATTCTTCACTGCTGGAATTATTAAAACATTTGTCACTCTGACGGAGTGCTGGGAGATTGTTCTATCTATCTTCGTTGTGCTTTAATGTTATTTCAGCACCAAACGTGGTGATGGCCATATGGTCATTAGCATGGAGTCCGTGTTTAAGCAATGCTGAATACTAGAGCATTTCCAGTCTAATTATTGTTTGAAAAGTGTCACATGAATACAAGTAATGCTAATGAGTTGTCAAGTTGTCATACAGCATAGTGTATATTGTGTATGCTGTGCTTAAGAATGCAATACAGCCTGTTTACTAACATATTGTATTGAATTATTAGCTACCTATAGCTTTTTATTCTTTGTACTATTTTTTTTATTAGCTAAAAATTTGGTTTTTAGACTTATGATCATGAAGGCTGCATTTATTTGACCAAAAATACAGTAATATTATGAAACGGTATTAAAATGTAAAATAACTGTCTTCTAATTGAATATATTTAAAATGTAATTTATTTCTGTTATGTAAAGCTGAGTTTTCAGCATCATTACTCTAGTCTTCAGTGTCACATGATCCTTCAGAAATCATTCTAATATGCTGATTTGGCGGTCAAAAACATTTCTTATAAATATTGAAAACAGACGTGCTGCATAATATTTTTGTGGAAACCGTAATATTTTTGTGGAAATCTGATTTTTATGAATTATGGATTCTTTGGCAAACAGAAAGTTCAAAAGCATGGTATTTATTTGAAATACAAATCTTTTGTCATTACAATTGTCTTTACTGTCACTTTATAACAGTGCAATGTATCTTTGCCAAAAAAGTATTATTTCTCAAAAAAAAAAAAAAACTTTTGAACTTGAAAAAATTCAAATGAAATGATCATTTTTTATTATTCCCATTTTTTTTTGAAGCTGTAGAAACTCTTAATTAACGTGCATTTGTATAATTAAATAATAAATATGGTGTCGGGTGATCAGATTATTCATTTATTTAACTAAAATAACACAAGGTTGCGTAGAGTCACAGACATCGTATTGATGAAGAGCATCCAGAGAGGTCGTTGCGTGTTTCCATCTGTAGCGTTCCCGCAATGAGAAGGCTAGTTAACAGGAAGGGGGGAGGTGACCGTCCAGGGTTCGGAAATGAGAAATGACCCAACGCCACACCACCAACCCCTCCACCTCTCCCCTCCCTGACTGTCCCATCCCCCTCTCTTTTATCCTTCCCCCAGGAAAGAACACAGCAGAGGGATGGGTCAGGAGAAGAAGGGGTGGAAAAAAAGGTGGATGGGGGGTATAAGAGAGAGAGAGAGAGAAAGCATTAAAATTCATGGCCTTTTTTATTTTCCCCACTGAAAATCAATACCGTCTACTATGGATGAGGTGAACAGTGGACAACAGTGGTTGTGGGCAGGGGCGGATGGGAGGGGGGTGTTGGGGGTAGATAGATGGATGATGGTGGTGTGTGTGGGGTGGGGGGGATAGGTTGTTGTTCATTAAGTGTAAGCTGCAGCGGTGGGGACCTTCAGTAAGGGCTATTGTCCAGCGGCAGTGACATAAGGAAAAGGGGACGATAGGCCAAAGCAGGACTATTGAACAGGCGCAGGTACAAACGGAACACACGTGATTCTGAACTACTCACAGATTGATGGAACCAAGTATTAGGATAGGATTGGGCATTACCATCATGGAAGGCCTAGAGAAAATCTAGAATTCAAAACCTGTAAAAGAGCAATGTAAAATTAATAAGTCTTTAATTCATCATTATAATTAATCATTAGTCATAATTTACTCACCCTCATGTCATTTCAAACTTGTTTGCATTACTTTTTTCTGTGAAAAACAAAATAAAATATTGTGAAAAATGCTTTTTTCCCCTTCAGGTAAAGTCTGCGTTCCAGTGTTGTTTTGTATGGACACACACAATTCAAACGTTCTTCAAAATGTTTCCTTTCTGTTCCACAGAAGAATATAATTCATGCAGGTTTGGAACGACATGAGGGTGAGTAAATGAAGACAGAATTATCCCTTGAAGGTTCTGCTATTTCTAAGGTCAAATATGCACATTTGTGACCATGTGAAATCCTTTGTATGGACAAATTCGAATTTGAATCAGTTGTAAGCATCTGCAAACCTCAAAATGAATTTGAATCCCCCAAACTCCATATTGAATTTAAAGCACATTTGTGATGATGTGAAGCTCAAAATCGAATTTGAATCACTGCAAGCTTCACTCAAGTTCAAATCGATGCAAGTGACAAACTGAATTTGAATCACTGAAAGTTCCAAAACGAATCACTCCAACCTTTCTTGTTGCTTTTGAATCACTGCAAACTTCACAAAAATTTGAATCACTCTAAAATCCTTACTTAATTTAAAGCACATTTGTGACCATGTGATGCTCAAAATCAGATCTGAATCATTGCAAGCTTTGAACTGAATTCTAATCAAATGCTAAATTCTAATGCAAGTGATAACCTGAATTTGAATCACTGCAATCTTGAATCAAATTTGAATCACTGCAAGATCCAAAATAGACCAGAATCCTTTCAACGTCAAAATGAATTCAAATCGTTCAAAACTCTTTAATTTCAAAAAGATTTGTGATCATGTGAAACTCCAAATCTAATCAGAAACACTGAAAGCTTTGAATCGAATTCAAATCAGTGCAAGAGGCAAACCAAGTTTGAATCACTTTGTTCGTGAATAAATCTGAATCGCTTCAACCTTCTAATTGACCACGAATCAGTGCAAAAATGAATTCAAATCACTGTAACTCAAAATATAAATCACATTTGTGACCATGTGAACTCCTTTGTGCAGACAATCAGATATTCTTCCTTCTATTGAAGTACAAGATGCTCTTTGAATCATTCTCAAATCAAGCTGGAGAACATTTGTTCATGGAGCTCCAGTGCTACTTACCACAAATGAATGTAAAAATTTAACTTTCCACTCAAACTGTTCTGCTGATAATATGGTTTACAATGAAATTGCCCGTCTTCAAGTGGTCCAGAACGCTGCCTCTAGATTCCTTTTAAAAAAGAAAAAAAGGGATCACGTCACTCCGCTCTTGAAGACCCTTCATTGGTTGCCTGTTCAGTTTAGAATACATATTAAAATCGTATTATTTGTCTTTAAATCTCTGCACAATCAAGCTCCCATTTATTTATCTGAATTGCTGCATCAGTATATCCCCTCGAGAACTCTAAGATCTTGCGACCAGAACCTTCTTGTAATTCCGCATACCAGACTCAAGCGTAGAGGTGACCGTGCCTTCTCAGTAATTGGGCCTCGTCTTTGGAATGATTTGCCAGTGGAGATCAGAACGGCCCGTAGCCTGTCTATTTTTAAGTCTCTTTTAAAAACCCATTTGTTTTCATTGGCCTATTAGGACTATATTTTTGCCTATTGTATTTCTTATTTGTGCTTTAATTTTTGTATTACTACATTTTTATGATTACGTTTCTTACTGTGAAGCGCTTTGGTCAGTCTTGTGGCTGTTTTAAATGTGCTATATAAATAAAGTAAACTTACACTTAAATGCAAGTGTTAGAAAGATGCAAAATAGAAAACTGAAACCCTTTTCTATATTTATATATAATGTCCTCATATTAGAGATCTGCATGGGCTTTAAAGTGAAGCCCGAACCCGGCCCGTACCCGAGATTGTCTGACCCGACCCGTTAAATTTAGAGCCCGAACCCGAAATCTTTTTTTTTCCCCCAACAACAAATAGCCAATTTTAAAAAATGCTGTATTTCACGATTGCATGCAACGGTCAGTAAACAAATACATGTAAAGAAACAGAATCATTAAGGCATTAAGTATATATTAAGATATACAACTTAAAATAAATCGACCCATCTACATTCATTTAGGTACAATAATAAAAGCAAATCAAGGTAACAACAGCATATTAGACTTAGCTGATAACAGAATACACTGTAGTCCCATTTCTCGTCCGACCAGCGAGTGCTGGACTGCACATGCTAGTTAGAAACCATCTAGAAGAGCAAACTCCAGTTCACAAGGCAAAAGAAAAAACACTTGCCATTTATGAAAGTTTATGAACATCAGGTGCAGAGCTCACATAAATTCTGCCAAGTTTTTGAATGGTTGTATACGACAAGACGATAATTCTTCTATCGTGCAAATTATGGTCATTTTTGTCAGTTAAGGCTCGTTAGCATTCGGCCTGCTTTAAATCAGACAGAGATGCAGTGCGGTAAGATCACATTTATTTGAATTAATTAATTATATCATTTATTTTAATTAGCGTGCACGCACGAGAGAGAGAGAGAGATGAAAGTTGCATGTGTGAACCTGCGTCTGCGCGCCTCTCTCTACGAGCAATGAGGCTTAGTTTTTTCAAAAACAGCGATTTTACCCCCTCATTGCAGAGAAATATAACGTTGCGAGTCAGCCTGTCGAAGCTATTTTACTAATAAAAGTTTTCGTGCTGTGTTGTCGTGTGCAATAATGTGTGTGCGTGCGTCTATGAAAGCAGCATAGCCTGCATATAGTTTTAGTTTAGCTATAAACCCGAGCCCGACCCGAACCCGAAGCTATTCATTAAACATTAACCCTAACCCGACCCGAAACCCGAAAGTATTTCGGGACCCGTCGGGATCGGGTCGGGTAGCAGACCTCTACCTCATATGCAGACTGTCATTCTCCCATCAGATATGACAGCATCTTGTCCCAGCTAGTTCACACTCAGCGGTAGTCTGGTTTCTCACTCCATTCTCGGAGGCATGGAGAGACGCTCACCTCTCATACTTCCTCCCCAGGACACCAGGAAGCCCATTATGTTTGTGCATACATGTATGTCCAAACATGCACCCACACATACTTTTGTATATGGTATGCGCTCTGTGAGGGGCTCTCTGTGCATATACAGGACTTGTGAGGTTGGTTACTATGGAGATAGGTGTGGAGGTGTAGGCCCATGCTTTTTTTTTCCTGACATGGGTAAAAGAGTCATAAATAATGAAAAGGAAACTGCATTGAAATGCAAAGGCTGAGGCGTAGACATGTGGGTCGTATCGACATTTGTGAATTCTGGGATCCACACAGCGCAGAGTTTCTATCTCAGACCTGTAGAGCCTGAAAGGGACTGAAATGTAGCAGCATTTCTACTGATCTTGATAAGTTGTCGCTTAATATTTGTCATAAATTATAAAGGTTTTTATTTAGCTAAAGAAAAAGTGCCTGAGGTTTTTTTGTGCATTTACAGTAGCACATTTTTATGCATTTAGATACAAACAAACAAACAAATAAATAAATAATATGCAGATTTATTAATTAATTTATACATTGCACATAATTAATTGAGAAGTACATTTATGGTAACAATTGTTAATTGCATTGCATGCATCCTTAGTTATTTTGCATTCATTTATGTCATTCAAACTTTTTACATTAAGCATTTTTGTTTCTAGGGAAGTATTTTAATATGCATAAATGATTTGTGAATTAAGTCACCGAAAACATACATGCTGCTTTTATGCATTTACAGTAGCACTTTTTCATTGCATTTAGACAAAAAATAGAGAAACAAATGTATTAATTAATGCATGTTATTGAATGCATCTTTATTTTTCATTCGTCATTTAACATTTTTGACATGGTTAATTGTTTTTCTAGGAAAGTACTGCAATATGAATAAATTATTTGTACCTGAATTGTAAGTCACATAAAACATACATGCTGATTTTTTTCTATTTAGAATGCAATCCATTTTTTTTTCATAACTTGAATCATTGAACACTTATTCTTTTTAAACATAAGTGCAAATAAGCATGCTTCAAACTTAATTTGAATCACTAAGAGCTTTGAATCAAATTTCAATCAATATAATCTTCAAATTGAATGTGAACAACCACAACGATGAATTGAATTTGAATCACTGCAAGCTTTGACTCAAAATCAAATCAATTCATGCTTCAGACTGAATTTGAACCACTGAAAGCTGCAATGTTGTAATTTACTTTGAGTAACTGCAAACTTCAAAACTAATTTGAATCACTTTAAACTCCTTGTAGAATTTAAACCAATGCCAATTTGAATCCTGTTCAAGTCCATTCAGATTTTCAAAGTGAATTCTAAAGAATGCCATCTATGAATTTATGGATTTTGAATGACTGCAAGCTTTAAATCAAATTCAAATCCCCGCAAGCGTCAAAACAAACTAGAATCACTTTGTGCTTCGAAACCGCTTCGATTATAATGGGAGTGTTTTAGTTTAGCCATGCCACTCGCTCGCAGTATACAGTAGATGGGGTTTTATAGACTTTCAGATGACAGATAGAGGTTTGAATTGCACATTGAATCGTACTTTGAGTGGCCTTTTTTATATCTAAGATTACACATGGAGGTGGACATCACAGATATAGGCCTGAAGTACAGATAGAGGTTGAAGTGCATTTCATGCTCACAGTTGAGGATGTGTGTGTGTGTGTGTGTGTGTGTGTGTGTGTGTGTGTGTGTGTGTGAACGCGGACCCTTTGAAGTGGAAAAGGCCTCTGGTTGGCAGTAGGCCAGTGCATCAATGAAGGCAACTGGAGTTTGAGAGCCAGTGAGAGGCATTTAAGTTCCATTTCTCCCAGGCCTTACAGCTCAGGAAAGACCTGCTCTCTCTCTCTCTCTCTGTCGGTCTTTCACGCACGCCCTGACAGAGAGAGAGAGAGAGAGAGAGAGAAATCAGGCCAGACTTCTGCACTACAATGTTGGAGTGTGCCATAATTGAATATTTGTGTCCAGACCCGGACTGGCCATCGGGAGCACCGGGAGAATTCCCGGTGGCCTGGCGGCTGATTTGGCCCGCTGTCATGTTTTTGTTTTTTTTTCAGTTAGGCTATTATTATTATTATTAATATTTTATATTTATGCCTTCTCAATGTACCATAGAGATCATTTCCGATTTTTTCATTAGATAATAAATCGATAATAAATCATAAATCAGTTAGTCTTGACTGTCAGCGCTGCATGAATCAGCTCACGTATGTTCTGCGCTTCCGTCAAATGGTTCCGAACAGAACCGATGCGTGGGACTCGATGAAGGAGAGGAAGCGGCCAGAAGAAGCAGTGAAATGTAGCAACATCACTGACCTGTTCAGTGCTTCAAGTGCTGGTCAGTTTCATCTGTAAATAGGCTAGATAGTTTTGTCTTTATTAACGTAGTTGAGTATTAAACTGCTATCTGTTAGGCTATCAGTAGCACCCCATTATTATCATCATTCAGAATACTGTGCTTTTCAGCATCATTACTCCAGTCTTCAGTGTCACATGATCCTTCAGAAATCATTCTAATATGCTGATTTGCTGCTAAAAAAAACATTTATTATTATTATGTCGAAAACAGGGAATTTTTTTCAGGTTTCTTTGATGAATAGAAAGTTCCGAAAAACAGCATTTATCTGGAATGGAAGTCTTTTGTAACATTCTAAATGTCTTTAGCATCACTTTTGATCAATTTAAAGCATCCTTGCTAAATAAAAGTAATAATTTCTATAACCTATAACTATATTTTGGTATAGTGTATAATGTTACAAAAGCTTTTTATTTCAGATAAATGCTGATCTTTGGATCTTTCTATTCATCAAGGAATCCTGATCAACTGTTTTAAATATTGATGATAATAATAATAATGAATATGTTTCTTGAACAGCAAATAAGCATATTAGAATGATTTCTGAAGGATCATGTGACACTGAAGAAAGGTTTTTCAGTTTGAGGGGTTTCAGCTTGTTTATTTTCATCTAAAAATATGGCATGCGGTTGCTTCAAACAATGATATAACATCATTCAATGTAAATTGTGATAATCGTAATTAATAATCGCAATTACAATTTCAAGGGAATAATCGACAATTATGATTTTTGTCATAATCGTGCAGCCCTACTCTAAGCTACTAATATGTACATATTAGTGGTAAAAAAGTGTCCTTTTAAGTGTACTGCTCCAGTGACAAGCTGTTGTACCCCAAAAGGTACAATTTTGGCCCCTTTTTTTCTGTGTGGCCTGGATGAGTGTGAGATTTCCCGGCCTGAAATTGTGTCCCAGTCCGGCCCTGTGTGTGTCCAGATGTTTATGTGTGTGTGATTGGTTGCTGATTTTGAAGTGGCTTGTTAGACACACTAGCACAGTTTGGTTGACTTTCAAGTTTAATCATACAAGATGTATTTTTGTAGAAAGTACAAGCATACAACTGCAGTGGGAGACGCAAACACACTTCTTTCTTTAGTTCTTGTCTGCTAATCTGGCTTCACGTTGTCACTAATAACCGTGACACATAACCACACCCCTCACTTTGTCCATCTGTTTGCTCAGCAGTGATTTACTGTTTAGCGTCAAATACATGAGGTGGAAAACTGTGATTTATGCAAAATGCCTGATAATCTTGTTAACTCACCATATCTCAATCTCAGTATGCCATTTTTATTTATTTTGTGTGTGACTCGAACTTTTTTTGCCAAGTTTTTGAATTTGAATTGGAAAAAAAAAAAGATTTGTCACATAAAATTACAGACAGAAAGAGCAAAACAACTTTTTTTCAAGTTTCCCTTTCATAGACCCAACAAAACGCTCTCTTTTCTTTGTCCACCGCTGGCTTTTTTCTGTCCCATTTGCTTCGTACAACTGTTGCATCACTTTTTTTTTGCCAGCTCACAACCTATTTGCAGTACCCCCACAAAACACACAGCCGTCCTCCCTCTCTCTTTCTCTCTCTCTCTGTCTCTGTGTGTGTGTGTCTCTCTCTCTCTCTCCCCTTCTCTCTATTGATCTAGTCATAGTTTTCTGTCTTCAGCCTGCTGGCTGGCTGGCTTTAATCAATACAGATAATTGTCTGCTTTCTCCCGATGCCAAACAGTCTCTGTTTTTTCTCAATGAATCCAGGTCTTCCCCCAACTTACACACATACACACAGGCAGGGCTCACCTACCCGGGATCCCCCCCCCCCCCCCGTGCGTCTGATTTTTTGCTGGTGCAATGAGAACACGGCCTGATCCAATTTGTGTTGGTCACCAGTGTGAAATGGCGGTCTGCCGGGGGACCGGTGCTCTCCAAAGCCTCTCAGCTCTCTTCCTCTCCTCGTTTTTCTTTCTCTCAGCTGGTGATGTGCCACTCACCCAGCACCTCACCACCCGGGCACCCAGCATGACCACAAGCCAGCAATCAACACACACCACACATACATACATGTACATATACACACACACACACACACATACATGCAGGCACTGACACAAAGGTAAAGAAATTTTTTTTTTCAAGTTACACTGTTAAATAATAGTTATTAATATTATTAATAAATGATATTATAATATAAATAATATTAAAATAAAATATCATTTTAAATATTTATATTTTTAAAATGTAATATTTAAATAATGTTATATTTTAAATAATAATGATAATATTTTGTATATATAATATCCTTGTGAATACTTCTTTAAAAAAAAAACACCATGAAAAAAAAACTCCATATTAATGTGATGTTGATGTAACGTATTTATTCAGAAAGATCTGATCAGTTCTTACTGTAACTTTGATAAGACATTTATAGATGAAGCTCTCAGTCTCTTTTTTTTAAATAATCAGATTAATATGGATTTTTTTTGTATGTAATGTTTTTTTAATATTCACTGAGATCTAATTTTTAAGGTTACACTGTTAAATAATACAAATAATAATAAATTATATATGTTATACTGTAAAATTAGTTAAAAAAAGTTTTGATTTTAATTAATAATATTGATTTTTAAAATATAGTATTGTGTGTGTGTGTGTGTGTGTGTG
>NW_015505677.1:488747-490454 GCF_001515645.1 Sinocyclocheilus grahami
CCCCCCCCCCCCCATTAATGATGGGAGATAACCTGCTTTCCTTACCGATTTTTCCTCCTCCCCCCCACCACTCCCCCTCTCATCGATTGCCGTGAGATATCGCCCCACGTGCCCCGTTCTCAGTGTGTAAACACGGCAAACACGTGGCGCCAGAACTACATATGCTCGTGCATAAACAAATACGCAAAGCGTGCACTAGCAAAAATGCGAAACATTACATTTATGTTACACTGACATTGGTTTGCTCTGTCTGATTAAAAGAGCTTAAGATGTCAGTGTATATTCATCAGAAAGTTACAGAAGTCTTTGCATTGCAGTTCATTATTTGTTTGGCCATTGTCAAATATCAAATTGAGCAAATTGCTAGTAAATTGCTTCAACTTCAGGCTTGTAAATATATGTTTACTTGGTGAATTCAGCACTGATATCTTCTGATTTCACTGTGCTGATTGAGTTGATTACACATGTGGTATTATATATATATTGTTCAGTATGTATTGAATCTAGCATTGACCTTGGATAAACAATTTTTTTGCAGGTTATTGTGTGGGCTTCGCATCCTCAATACGAACCTAATTTATCTGAGTCAATTTGACATTTTTGAGCATCTAGATATGGATCTTATCTTACACATGGATCCGTTTTGTGTTCAAGGTGATCGCTTAGAAATGATCCTGACGAAATTCGGAGATGGTTTGCATGGAACCGTTCACTCAGTCAGAACTGAATTTCTATCATGAAACTTTTTTTTCAGACGACTTGAATGATGTTCTTTAGATGTTTGAGCGTCATTAAGCATGCAGGAGAATCTGTTTCTTTGTCAGGTTAATGCTACATATAATAGCGTTCATGTGTTAAAGACAACATGAAATCAATATCGACTCATTTACTTTATTAATAAATGCCCTCTGGTCTTATTTTGAATGATTAATCAGTGCATGTGTTTTTAAAGAGAAAAAATGTATATTTTTTATAATCTGTCATTACTTTCTCTGCCCGTGACTTGATTAACTTAATGTAACTTGGGCAGCATGGATGGGGGGGAATTATATTAACCAATAATATCACACTATGGTATGTTTTTCCACAGCACTAATCAAATCAAGTCTGTCAGAGATTGGTTTGCAACCAGAGAGTCTAGCTTTCCCAGTTTTCCACTTATATTGCTATAAAAGTGGCAAAAAATCCTCATGATGGATAAAATGAAGTCCTGCCTACCATTATTTCTTTTTTCTAATATCCTAATATGAATATTTTTTTCACATTATGCATTTCATGTTGTTTTTAAAAACATTGTGGCAGGTCACTACACTTTGCGTGTTGCATTAATATATTTTTTATCGTCTTGCTACACTCCTTCTGTTCACTTTGTGATACAAATTTTTTCCTCTGGTATCCAGTAGTCAGTGGTCCAGTATTGCGGTCCTGGAGATTCAGCCATTTTGTGTGTCTGATTTTTTTGCTGGTGCAATGAGAACACGGCCTGATCCAATTTGTGTTGGTCACCAGTGTGAAATGGCGGTCTGCCGGGGGACCGGTGCTCTCCAAAGCCTCTCAGCTCTCTTCCTCTCCTCGTTTTTCTTTCTCTCAGCTGGTGATGTGCCACTCACCCAGCACCTCACTACCCTGGCACCCAGCATGACCACAAGCCAGCAATCAACACACACCACACATACATACATGTACATATACACACACACACACACA
>NW_015505677.1:490892-492339 GCF_001515645.1 Sinocyclocheilus grahami
TGTGTGTGTGTGTGTGTGAATACAGTGAATACTTTAACAAAATACTATACAAAAATTTCCATATTGGTGTTTTTTGACGTATGTTTTCGTAACATCAACATCATGTACGGCTGATGTATACATCCGTTTGTAACTTTAAGACATTTATTGAAGACTTTATTATTTTTAAAATAAGGATACACCTACACAAACTCCATAGTCCAAGTCATAAAAGACCTCAAAGTAATTTTTGATTCATGTTCTTAAGATTACTTTTTGAATAAGATGGTATCAATAACATTCATTTTATACAGTTTTTATGACATTAATTTATTGTTGTCCACAATAAGATCTGTTTCAGTTCTGTCTGCACCTTTTGACAGAAAGTGCAGTTCCCTAACACACTACAAATCAAAAGATGATTTTACAAAGTACTTTTAAGCCACATTGAGCACACATGCACTCCCCTTTCAACATCTTTAACACAAAAACACATATCTTGCCATTTCCCCTTCAAATACACACACTCGCTGTGATTTTGGCAAAATTGCCATGCTTGACGACTATATAGCCGACGACGTAGCAACAAAGAGAGCGGGCGAGCGATGGATGGATGGATGGATGGATGGGGGGGGGGATTGGGGTGTTTGTGTGTGTCATTTGGTGAGTGAACATAAGTGGCACTGAGGCGGTGGAAAGGTAGGCTGATGGAGAGGGCGAGGTAAAATTAGACAGTAGAGTGGCTACCTTTTTTTTTTTTTTGCACAGCCAGAGCTTAGGATGCTGTCCAAGAACGAATATGGCCATGAGCCTCGCAATTCAAAATGGAGTTTGGTTAAATAACCTGCGATAGCTCTTGAAAGAAGAGCAGGTGCCGCGGTCAAAATGGACGGGCGAACAGCACAGAAAGACAGAAGAAGAGGTTGAACACACCCCAGGGAACCATGGGTGAAAAACCTTGCCCAAGGGCACGAGCGAAGAGTAGAGGGGGCCTTCATCCATCCAACTATCCCTCTATTTCTCCTTTCCCTCCATTCTTCAGGGAAATTGTCAGTCAGTGTATTTCCACACAGCCATCCTAATGTTTCCCGACGCTGAGGTGCTGTTAGCATCGCTGCGGCGCTAGCCAACGACAACACACCTACCTTACAAAGCAGCCTTCGATCCTTCGAGAGCAGCATGTATCTGCCTGCAGATTTCTCTCCCTCTTGTCACTTTTTCACAGGAATGCCGACATTTGTTGAACCCACATCAAAAACAGCGCTTGGCCAAGTGTGTGAGGCGATAAATGCGAGACGGGAATGGAGAAATTAGGCTGAGGATGAGGGAATAAGAGATCTGTAAGTTTGTGTGTATTCATCCATGTTTGAATTGTGAGGCCCGCTGTTGATTCGACTCCCCGCCACACTCGTGCAAGAAGCGCTCTGGCAAATACAACCCGAAGCATCTCAAAACTGTGATTTTTTTT
>NW_015505677.1:493644-494529 GCF_001515645.1 Sinocyclocheilus grahami
CGAAAGAGGTACTGTATCGGATATAATATACACTCCTGAGACGGCAGGCGCAGAGGCGCACACACACAATAATACAAAATACCAACCCAGAGACGCTCTCGCACACACACAAAATACAAAATACCCACCGCCAGAGAGGCTTACGCACACTCGAGCACAAATATATTTACGTAAATCCGCTCTTAGAAACGCGTGTGGCTATGAACTCGAAACGCATGCACACAGCTAGAGGCCGAGAAAATACTCCCGAGATGCTATCCGAAAACACACACAATACACTAATACAGATTATTCATATGAGCAGAAAAGCTTCTTAAAATTTTGACCTTAAAAATACCACTAAAATGCATGGTGTTAAAGTCCACTGGATGGTATATTTAATTTACACTGTGGTGGTCTGAATTTGTGATACATTCCTGTTTGAAGTGTGTATTAATATTTAAATGCGACATGTTAGAGAGGAAATTTGTTTGTATGAACAAGAACAAACCAACTTATTACTTGAAGCCAGAACATTTCAGGTTTTTAGTTTGATTATCACATACATGCTCACACACACATACACACACACACACACACACACACACACATGCAGGCCTTTCACTGCTGTTGCCTGGCAACGTATCTAGGTGTCCTATTGGAGAGCTGTGCTGTCCAGTGATGTCATGACCGCAGCTGACCAGCACTGCTGCACGCTGTACAGAGTGAGAGGGGGAAATATACTGAGCAACAGCGGCCTGAGTTACCATAAAGTTTTGTTGTAGCATTAAGATTTTTATTTTATTTTACATATATAAATAAAAACATAAATAGAAATAAAGATATATTCAAATATATTTTTATTATTTTTTACATTATGTATATTTTTGGGAAAACACCACAAAT
>NW_015505677.1:495579-528446 GCF_001515645.1 Sinocyclocheilus grahami
CCGCCTCCTGTTCCTCCGAGGCAGACGTACCCCCTCACTGGCCTCCCCAAAGGTCAAGGGGGGGCAAGACCAGGGGGAGGGGGGATGAGGGAGGGTGCGCAGCGGACTGACCCTTGACCCTAACACACGCCACCCAGCATCAGTCCCTCGCAAGCACACACACACCCACGCGCCGTCTGTCACGGCCCTGACAGGCCTTACTGAGGAGCTTGGGGGGCACATAAAAGGAGGCCCAAAAACTTGCTAAACCCCTGACCGTGACCCTGAGCATCACACACACACACATATTCAGAAGACCGATCCATTATTAGCGCTGGGGTAAAAGGCTTAAACCAGAGGACGCATCAGCTGTCCTGTGGGTGAATCAATGTGTGTGAGGGGTCCATGTGCGGTTTTTGTGAAAACGTTTGAAAGTGTGTATGTATTTTCAAAACCAATGCAAGTAGGTGATTGATGGTTGAATAGCTCGGATAATGCACGGTTAAATCATTAGTGTGGCACACAAAACGCAAGGTTTCAAACATCATCTCACTTTACGGCTAAAATCTGTAGTGTTATTGGTAGTATTTGTTTTATTTACAAGCTATATTTTGGATCAGAAACCTTGGCAATAATATCAGGCTAGAAATTATGGCATATACTACTTACAATGTTTAGCCATGGAAAATTCAGCTAATTTTGCGACTGAAAACAAGGTTGTGAAGAGTAGACATGCAGTATGTTTAATTATACCTGATTCTACATTGAAAATAGGCTTATTATTATATTCTAATATTTCCCGATGGAAAAAAACCCCTCTGGAGAAAAAAAAAAGTGTTTTGAAAATTACATGTGATATAGGCTTATAAAACGGACTGAAACACACAGCTTATTAAATGGATATTTATGGATATTTCGTCCTCCCGAATAATGTCTGCTAACGTTGTTAAATGGCGTCATGGTTAAAACTCTTAATTACATAATTGTATAAATCCTGATCTGTTTTAAGTCCCAGAACTCGACATCAACACAATTTATTTGCAACAAAATCAGCTTTCCAAATATAAAACTCAACTAGACGTAGAAAAAGAAACGTAAAAATAAAATGAGGGGAAGAAGTTGGAAGCAGAAACGACTTATTATATAGTTAATTCGCTCGTGCGACGAGTGATTTAGTCTGACTTTCTTATAATTCACATAATTTATAAGTAGAACATATATACCTTGAAATCAAGCACAAGTAAAGAGTAAAATTACCAGGATGAGGAGAAGTTGAAAGTTGGAAATATCAGGGAAACGTCCGTTCTATCCGTCAAAGACTCTCGTGCAGGTTTGCAATTGGTCTCCCTTTTAAGCTAAATCCAATTTACGTTTAAAAGGCAGCTTTATTAATCAAAACCGCAGATTTTAAATATGTAAAACAAACACGAAAATCACCAGAAATCGCTCGTTCGATCTGTAAAGGTTTCATGCGTGATTATTAAAGGCACTGCTGCCCTCCTGCGGTTCACTTGCGCTACTTCAGTTTCATTTTCGCTGGGCAGAAGTGGTAATTTTAGCGCATTGAGAACAAGCAATGGAAAATAGAGGCGTGTGAAGAGCGCAAATGAGATATACTTGTTTTTCGTTCTTGTGATGAGCACTTTCCAGCCACCCCAGCACTTTCTTTTGCTGACTTGAGCTGTCTCGCTCTTTCTCTTTCTCTCCTTCTGCCTCCTTCTTTCTCAACATTGAGCTACACCACTTCAAACCAGCCTTGACAAGTGCCCACAACAAAACAACATAGCATAACCACCTATTTTACCTGATATATGTGTCTAGAGAATAACTTTTTCCTTTTTTGTGTGAGCGTTCACTTGTACCCCTGTTCAAAGATGTCAGAGGAAGTGTAGGGGTGAAGTACGGCGGTGTTTGGGGGTGGAGAGAAAATGTGGGAGGGAAGTGAGGAGAGAGTGACTGTATGAGCCCATATCTCATTCATTCTTTCATGTGACAATTAAATGTAGCTGAACAAGGACGGCCGAACACCTTTCAAACTAGAAGTTTGAGTGTGGGTTAGGTATGGATTCTGATATTCAAATAATAGCATGAATATTCACTCTGTAATTTGCATTAATTGGTCATGGAGAGCAGTGATTGGTCAGCTCGTTAGGGCGCTGTGAGCTGGACTGAAGTCTTGCACACTGATAAACCTGAGAGACTCAGACAGAGGCAGACAGAAGGCTGTGGTTTATTTATAAAATGGCGGCTATGGCGAAAAGTCTGAATTCCAGGTAAGTCAGTGTCTTTCTCTCTCTCTCGCTTTTCCTTCCCTCTAATGATCTCTCGAGAGGGGGCCGCAAGGTTAATTAGCTTCGCCTTCGCTAACAGACTCTGCTAATGAGAGGACATCAAAACTAACTGGACTGAGGCCACAAGTAATGAAATGTCAGGAGCAACTCTGGAGGAATGCAAGAGACTTGAATATCAGTGTGTGTGTGTGTACAGGTATATATGGTTTATGAGGACACAAATGTGTATAATGACATGGGTACTACAACGTAAACATGGTTTATGAGGACACTTCATGTGTCCCCATAAAAAAAAAGGCTTAAAAAACATACAAAACGGTGTTTTATGAAATTCAAAAATTGCCAGCAGGTGTAGGTTTAGGGGTAGGGTTGGTGTAGGGCAATAGAAAATACAGTTTGTACAGTATAAAAACCATTACGCCTATGGAGAGTCCCCGTAAACCACAAATACAAGTATGTGTGTGTTTGTATGTATATGAGGTGTAATGTATGTTGGTGTATGTAGAGGCATAATGTAAGCAAACAATGTATACAGGCGCCCATTACTTTTTTAATATATGAGAATATTAGAGAGATGAGGCAATAAGTATTTTTAAAAAAATCAGTGGAGTATGTGTTTTTATATCGCAGCTTTTCTATACTTAAGGTCACTCTATAACCAAAAAAGCTCCAGGTGTTTCAGTCATATGAGATTACAAGTAAATAAACCACAGCCCAATAGCACAAATAGGTCAGTTAAAATAAGCAGCTAAAGATGGAGAACCCAGATATTGTTAGAAAAGATGAGCTTTTAGATTTGAATGTGTTTCTAGGAAATGTGAGCGTGCGTCTCTACTGTTTTTACTGTACTTTGTTTTTTAAGATGTTCACACAAGGATTGACTTCCGTGTATTCAGGACAGTTGTGCTGAATTTGCTCTAGCGCTTTACTCCACGTAAAGAAAATCATTAACATGCTTTCGAGGCTTTTAACTTGATTTGAATCACAACCTTATAGGCTGAAATTTTTATTTTTTTATCCGAATATTGTTTTCCCACAACAATACACCTACATAACCATATAGACAAAATACATCTTGTTATCGTTAATAATACTTATTATAATTTTTATAATTATTAACTAAAAAAAAAAAGATGAATTCTTTTACGGTAACAACCCTTCCAAAATAAAATCGCATGCAAGTCACATGCTGCTTAAATTATTAAAATAAAAAATTGAATTAGAGCTTCAAATAACTTGCCTAAAGCTATAATCGAAATCTAAATGGAATCAAATTTAATTGAATTAAATAAGGTAGTTTCATATTCATAATCAAATTATCATTACAATCACACACACATATACATATATACAGTATTATCAATGAATTAATAGGTGCATTTTAAAAATACACTTATTTAAATATGATAAGAATTTTCATTTTAAGATCATGATTTGTACATTTGTTTCCCTTGGTCGTCTTTAAGAAGATGTGACTTATGCTGATTGATTGAATTTTTCCAAGAATATCTCTCACTCTGTCGTTCAGTGTGTGTGTGTGTGTGTGTGTGTGTGTGTGTGTTGAGAGTGAGTGGAAGGCCACACAGTTAAACAGGAAATGGGGGTGACACTACACTGACTCATAGAGCACAGAGGGTTGTGGGTAATACTGACAGAGTAATACACCGAGTCGAATGCATGTGAATCAACCTTCACGTTTTTCACACAATTTTGTATTTCATAACAGTGTCATCAGAATGATATTTCCACTTGGGCTTTGTGAGGTTTATGGTTAATTAGTCATGTTTGCCGTGTCCTTCGAATAAAAAGTTCAGTCATTACTAAAATATACCACAGGTTTTCAACCAGCATATAGCTATAATGTAAAATGCCTTTCATTCTATACAGCTAAAAACAAATATTATGCAAACTGACTTTTTTTATTGTTAAACATTTGAAAGGAAAATAGTTCTCTTTATGTGTCACATAAAATTAAATGTAAAAAAAATATTTTAACCATCAAACATGTTTAGTAATATTTTTTAAATATGTATTTTAAATATTAATTAACATTGATATGATGATATATTCAGTATAGTAATATATTGCATAATAAGATTATAATACAATAAGCTGGCTGATATGGACTTAAAATGTGAAGATACATTTTATGATCATCAAATATACTGTAATGCAACTTACCAGTGTTTTAAGGTTATGACGTTTAAAAATCAACAGAAAAATAGCAAAAGGTACTAGTAATTTTCTGTCAGGACATTACACGTTAATTTTAAGGACATTTTCTTTAATCCTGAAACACACTGCATTGTGTAATTGAAATTATGGTAAAAACGACCCATGAAAAACCAATATGGAAAATTCCATTATGTTTATACAGTACACTTGGGCCTATGTTTGCATATGCACTGCATTAGAGTGCAGTTTTGCGTTTTCCTTATTCTACATCTAAACTAAGCGTGTCTCTGTATTTGTTTTTACTGTTTGTTTTATCACAGCCTCACTGATCATTATCAACCGCACTTTTGCTATGAAGGTTTCTCGAGTCAGAAGGCTCTCGAGTCTCAGATGAAGGAAGTGCCAGACATTTTTATGCAACCGGCGCGTCATATTCAGCTCTAGCCTTTCGTGGCTTTGCATCATGACAAAACAACTCGTGGTACATTGACTGTGATTTACACTGTGCTTACAATCGCAATCTCGAGTTCAACTCACCGGTGTGATTGTCTGGAAGCAGATGATCAATCTTTTCTTTCATTTCCACTCATTTGACTATCAATATCAGTGAGTAATTCATCCTAATTTAGTAACGCACTCGAATGAGGTGGGCGGCGGAGGATGGAGGTTTTCGTTTGCCTCAGTTGGAAAGTGACTTTAATTTGACTTTGCCTTCTATGACTAAAGCAAGTGAAATTTGTGAACCACCAAAAAAAAAAAAAAAAAGCGCCCACGGTCGGCATAGTGGCATATAGAGTGAAGGAGCTGTTCTCATCGAGTGTTCGGAGGACAGAGAGAGCTGAGCAAAAACCATTCCGGTGAGTCACAAACACACCGACCTTCAATAACATGGCACTCTTCACTGAAATGGAACTTATTCTAATATTACTTGAATATCAGGTGATTATTTTGAAGCGGTCAGTGTTTGTTTGTAGGGTAAGTCTAGTTGAAAGGCTTGAGAATGGCTTTGTCCAATCACACGTTGTTTTGAAATGAAATGCTTTAAGTACTGAGATTTGTTGTCTAAATGTCTAAACATCTAATTGAAATGTTTAATATGCTGACATTTTTTTTTTTGTATTTAAGTATTTTCTTGTAAAACATCCTCCAATAATCGTTGCAACTTCAAAAAATAGTTTTTAGTAGTTACTTAAGACTTACAGTAAGTTGCTGAATTATTTATTTATTTATTTAGACAATTAATTTCAGTTTTGTATATGCAGTTCAGCAAAACCACACAGTAAAAAAAAATATTTTTCAAAGCTATAAATAAAACAAAAATCACTGGAGATCACTTTTTTACTTCAAAATGTCATATTTAATTCAATGTTACTTTGCCTTTCTTTATAATTATCTGTCAAATTTACTAGCGATTTCTGAGAAAAATTTGGTTCCCCACCAAATAGTTTTCAGTGCATTTAATTCTACATTTTTAAGTTACATTGATCAATGTTTGTGCAATAACTGTTCATTTGTTTACATGAATGCCTGTTAACTTTTCTAATCATATGTTTCTAATCATCTTGCTGCTGATACATGTTTTCTAAAAGTTTATTTGAATTTCTCTTTCCTTCCTTTTTAGTAATTGACATGATTACTTCCATACAAATACTCTTTATAGTAAATTTGATGTGCAGCGTACACGTTCCAGCCATGTAATATGAACTCATTTAGCATTGAGTAAACTGGACAGGGAAATCAATTTGTTCTTGGAAATGGCCGTGTAGATGGTCTGAGGCGGTCATCAATTTCACCGTGAGTAAGAAAGAGAAAAGCTGTTATCCTCCGGCGAAGTGCAACACGTGCTCTCGCGGGATGAGATCCTCTCCTGTCTGCATTAACAGCTATTGCTGGTGTGTGTGTGTGTGTGTGTACGTGAGTGTGGATGTGTATGAATGATGGCGTGCAGGATGGGACATGCCCCTCCATCCCCGCTGCTCTCTGGGAGGCGCAGGTGCTGTATTAGGATGAAGAGAGTGTCAAACAGGACCAAAACAGAATGAAATAGAAAAGGAAAGGACAAAGGAAAGACAGATAGAGCAGTTGAGCTGCTCACTGAATAGTGTTGCTGATGGAAATTGACTTTTGACGCAAAGGTGTTTGTTTCATTAATTAGAGGTTTCGGTTGAAGTATTATTCACATTTTGGATGTTGTTATTTGTTATTAATTAGGACAACTAACAATCTTAGTTGTTATTAATATTATGATTTTAAGTATATTTTATGTTTATTATATTAATATATTTAAATAATGTTCTTTTAGAATGTTATAATAAAATAATGCTATGTTGTTTAAATAAAGTTAAATAAAAAATTCTGTCAGGGGTTTTGGAATCTAAAGTAATATATTTGACAAGCTATGCTTAATATTAAATTATTTTAAAGATTTTTTTTTATTTTAAAGATGAGGTGACTATTTGTACTTTCAGTTAAAACGGCAGACTACTTAAGTGAACTGCTAAAAAGCTCAGATTGGTTCAATCGGAACTCTTCTAACATCGTAGGATCCTCAAATCAAAGTGCATCAATTCATGTTTTTTTCTGAAAGTGTTACTTTAGTAAAGTAATGGTTACAAATAGTCAGATTTGTTTATTATTTTGAAATTGAGCTCAAATAAAAACACATACAAAATCATCCACAAACCTAATTAAAGTACCAAAAACGATCAATCTTATAAGTTCTTTTACTGAAAATGTGTCATAAAATGTCAGTAGTGGGATGAAAAGAAAAGCTGATCAGTTTCAGCACCTACAATGTACATTTAAATGTTTTAAACCATGACTCTTCATGATGAAAACAGGTTATTTTGTCAATACCCTTTTATGTGGTTGATGATATAAGGACGATTGACAAAAAAAAGCTAAAGCAAGAAGTGTTTTCAGTCAGTTTCTCTCTCTCTCTGTTTCAGTAGATATCAGGATGTCTAAAGCCGTCGAGGATGACAAGATGGGGATTGAGCTTCCAGTGGACAGTACAGGTAAAAATCAATATTACGATTGATTATTGAAGGTCTGTGTTAGCCTGAATGCTTTAAGATGTAGTAGAAATGTATATCATGTGTATTATCTATAAAATCACTATAATTATTGATATTACTACGTGAAATCATGAAGATGGAGAGGTTTGTGTGTAGGTTTGATGCTACTGTTGGAGAGAAACATTGCGTGTGTAAGCATGTTTTATCATGTATACTACTATGATTCATGAATATTCCTAGATGTGTTTGTGAGTGTGTGTGTGTGTGTGTGTGTGTAAGCGTGATGAGATTTTGTTTTGGCATGATTCTCACATTTTCCACTTGGTCTGAATCACACACAGAACACTTTAGTCAGCCATGGCCTCAATCTGACACACACACACACACACACACACACACACAGCAGCATAAAGTAACCCAGGTTAAACTCTTCATGGTATTCCAATAATGCAGTGCCTCTGGCAAACCAGACCATGCTTTTGTTGATGTGAGGGCTGGAGCCTGAGGCACTATTCTGACCTGATGTGTCCTTCGTGTGTGTGTGTGTGTGTGTGTGTGTGTGTGTGTGCATGTGTTTCTACAGACTCTGAGAGGAACAGTCCAGAGGCCAGCGATCAGGTGTGTGAACATATTTTAGTGCATATGTTTTATTAGTTGTTTGATGTCAGTGAATGTGTTTTAATAAAAAATAAAAAAAAGATGTTCATGAGAGGTTCTCCAAAACCTTGACCATCTACATCAGGGTTGTCAAAGATTTGATTATGAGGAAAAACAAAATAGAGATATTTAGCATATCTGGCAAAAGATGCTGAAGACCATTTATATTATATTAACCACTAGATCAAACCTTTCTTTTAATTACATGCAGCATTCGTCATTTGCAAATGTCATCCCAGGTGAATGCAGGGACAGTCCCGTGGCTAACATGTTCATTTTCCCACTTGAGACGTTTGAAGTTTGGACAGATGCAGTGAAAAGTGTGATGATTAAAAAGTTCACAGTTGTTTGCAAGTCTCCACTGAATGAATGTTGAGCAGGGTGTATTAATACTGTTACACTCTTAAAAATACCGGTTTTATTTGCCTCTGTGGTTCCACGAAGAACCTTAAAAATCCATGGAACCTCTTCATTGCACAAAAGGTTCTTTCAAGTTGGAAAAGGTTGTTTAGATCATTAATATGATAAGAACTGATCACTGAAATATTCTTTGAGAAACTAAAAATGGTTCTTCTATGGCTTCACTGCAAAAAAAAACATGCTTTTGGAACCTTTATTTTTAGTGTGGATGGTTCCATGTAGAATCTTTAACATCCTTGGAATCTTTACATTCCACAAAAGGTTCTTTATAGTGGAAATGGTTCTTTAGGTTATTGAAATGTTTTTTTAAGAACTGTTCACTGAAAGGTTCTTTAAGAACCTATAATGGTTCTTCTATGGCGTTGTTGCGAAAACCTTTTGTAACGTTTATTTTTAAGAGTGTATTTGACTGAGAACCAGACCTTTAATTCAACATACAGTTACTTTTTAAGCTTAAAATTGTGATCTGTTAAATTTTTCCTGTCTCATTCAGACCCAGCTAATGAAAACAAGTCCTTTCTGCCTGTCACCTGCACCCAGCAACACAAAGGTGTGTGTGTGTGTGTGTGTGTGTGTGTTAATGCGCATTTAGTTACGTCTGTTTTTGCTCACTTGGAAGCCCTCAGGCAATTCTCCATTAACATTGTAATATGCAAATGAGTCATTTTGAGCTGCATTCCTAACAAGATGCCAGACAAGATACATGGGGGAGAGAGAGAGAGAGGGAGAGAGAGAGAGGGAGGGAGGGAGGGAGTTAATAAAGTGAAGTAAAAAGAGACGGATCGACCGGAGCAGGACAGATGTAGTTAGTAGAGTAGATTCTGGATTGATATTTACATAACTATACAAGTTGAACTGCTGCTCTTCTCTTGAATCGGTGAGTAATCAAATGAATAACTGGAAGTGTGCGTGTTTAAATATGGAAAAGGACTTTGTGTGTGGTTTTTGTCTTTGTCAAGAAAAGACATGAAGTTGTAGTTGGCGTAATGGGTCGTTGACATTTAGTAATGGCAATTTGCATAGAAGTTGCAAACTAGCTGTACCAGTAACAAATGATTCATTGTTCATTTGATACAGATTAAGGGAATAAAAATTAATAATGCTATTTTAGTCTTCATATTTAAAGTAAATTAATTAATTTATATTTGTTTAATATTGCATAATGCATTTTTGTGTTTTATATTGTTGCTGTTTATGTGTGTGTGTGAAGAACATTAGTGTATTAAATTATTAGTGTTTATGTGAGTGTTTATTACACATAGCTCAAAGATAAGACGTCCCATTTTGGTGACTTCATCAAATTAAATTTACAAAAGTGATTTTATGTACATAGCATATTAAATGCAAGTAAATTGTCTCCTTGAATGTTTCAAATAACACTTGTGAAAATAAAATGGGTGAAATAATGGTTCATCGTCATACTTATTCTGACCACTTATTAAAACATATAAAGGAAGAAGTGATCATACAAAATTGTATTATATTTTAAATGATTACGAACTTGCTGACAAATGGGTATAACCTAGTGGTTTGAAGGATAGTGTAAAAAAAACTGGTAAAGATTTACACTGACAATGAATTAGTTTTGGGAGCTGCACTGTGATTCACAAATAGAGTTCTTTAATCTCATCTAATGATTCTTGTTATAAATGTGCCTGACAAGATTTTTGGTATATGAACTGTTGTTACACTGAATGACGTTTTAGTGAAATCATGGTAAAATGTATGATAGTCATTAATTTTTGCTTTAGAAAAAAGTACAGTTAAATAGGACACATAATGTAGTGGGAAAAAATTAAAGCTGTATTAAACTTTTATTGCTTTGATGCTTGAAAACTCCTTTTTGTCTTTGACTAACATATATACACAGATTGATGTATGTGAATGTGTTTGATAGGTTAAAGCCGAGGAGGCCGCTGAGATGACCAGTGTTCATGCTCCTCCACCTCCTCCAGCTCAGCCGGCTCTACCACACACACAACTCATGCTAGCCGGCAGTCAGCTCGCAGGGGTATGTGCGCGCACACACACACACACACACACACACACAAACGAGATCACCAGCTACTCTAGTAAAGATTTTAAAAACAAACTATTTTAAATTTTTGAGGGGGAACAAAACCTGTGTTTAGGTTTGCCAAATGGCCTAAATTAAGTGCTTTTTTATTAATTAAGCACCAATGAGATGTTAAGTGTTTATTTTTTAAATAAATATAATAAATGATACATTTAATGAGTTTTAAAAATGATCAGATTAAAGTGTGATTGTTAATGTGACATTTTTACAAAATTAAACATTTTAATTATATATTTTTATTATGCAAATGACACATGTTATACATGACCATTTTTTAAATTAAAATACTTTCCTTTTTTCCGTTGCAATATGCATAGACAACTGTAAACAAGCCATTCATACACTGTAAAAAAAGATTTTTTAAAGTTAATAAAAGTACTATTATAGAAAAAAAAACTATTTCAGTCTCTACTTCAAATTGTTTAATTAAGTGTTGCTTGCCAATTCTTTGTAATTATTTCAGTGTAGTTTACTTCCAACGTAAAGCATAAACACTGGCTTTGTGGCACTTTTATTTAACCAATAGTACAATTTAGGGCAAAACGAGTTGTTTGCTCTGGAAATAAACATTTTTTATTTGCTATATTATGTAATAATAAATCTCATTGAAAACAAATATGGTGTTTATATGGATACAAACAGTGGAGCATAGCTAGCAACACCAAGATTGCAATATGCATAGACAACTGTAAACAAGCCATTCATACACTGTAAAAAAAGATTTTTTAAAGTTAATAAAAGTACTATTATAGAAAAAAAAACTATTTCAGTCTCTCTACTTCAAATTGTTTAATTAAGTGTTGCTTGCCAATTCTTTGTAATTATTTCAGTGTAGTTTACTTCCAACGTAAAGCATAAACACTGGCTTTGTGGCACTTTTATTTAACCAATAGTACAATTTAGGGCAAAACGAGTTGTTTGCTCTGGAAATAAACATTTTTTATTTGCTATATTATGTAATAATAAATCTCATTGAAAACAAATATGGTGTTTATATGGATACAAACAGTGGAGCATAGCTAGCAACACCAAGGTCATGAGTTTGATTCCCTGAAGGAAGAATTTATCAAATGTGTATCTTGAATGCAATGTTAAATATAAGCGCATTTACCAAATGCATAAATGTAAACAGATACACGGATCTCTCGCTTGCTCTCTTTCGCGCTCTCTCTCTCTTTTGCTCTATGCTTGTATTAACTAAATGCAACTACATGGCTTTTTGTAACTCAACCTGGCTGTGGATCTTAGGCCCTGCTTGCTTAAGAGAAGGTGCTACAGACGCCGCCTTTTCTGCTTGCTGATGCTGTTCTTTTCTCCACCTTTTCTCTTCATCCCTCGCTCCTCTCCTTCCTCTCTCAGCTGGCCGCTCTCCTCCCTGCACAGCAGCAGCTGTTGTTGCAGCAGGCTCAAGCGCAGCTGTTGGCCGCAGCCGTGCAGCAGTCGAACGCTGCGCATGCCGCCCACGCAGCCGCGGCGGCCAATCAGCAGCAGCAGACGCAACAGCAGCAGGCCAATCAGGCAGCAGCACAAGCCCGGTCTCAAGCCAAACCTGAGCAAGCTCCGCCTCCACTTCTGTCCCAGCCTATCCAGCTCACTGCCCAGGTACCTTCAGCCAGGGGCGTTGCCATCATTTCAGAAGTGAGGGGGACAGAAATTATATATATATATATAATTGCTGTGATCAAAGCTGTTTTCAGCATCATTACTCCAGTCTTCAGTGTCACATCCTTCAGAAGTCATTCTAATATGCTGATTTGCTGCTCAAGAAACCTTTTTTAATTATTATTATCATCAATATTTAAAATAGTTGAGTACATTTTTCAGGATTCTTTGATGAATAGAAGGATCCAAAGATCAGCATTTATGTGAAATAAAAAGCTTTTGTAACATTATACACTGTACCATTCAAAAGCTTATAGTCAGTATTATTTTTATTTTTTTTGGAAAATAAATGATAGAAATTAACACTTTTATTTAGCAAGGATGCTTTAAATTGATCAAAAGTGATGATAAAGACATTTATAATGTTACAAAATATATTTCAGATAAATGCTGTTCTTCTGAACTTTCCATTTATCAAAGATACCTGGAAAAATTCTACTCAGCTGTTTTCAACATCATAATAATAAATGTTTTTTGAGCAGCAAATCAGAATATCAGAATGATTTCTGAAGGATCGCGTGACTGGAGTAATGATGCTACAAATTTAGCATTGAAATCACAATAAATTATATTTTAAAATATATTCAAATAGAAAACAGTTATTTTAAATAGCCTAGTAAAAATATTTCAAAATGTTACTGTTTTGCTGTACTTTGGATCAAATAAATGAAGGCTTGGTGAACAGAAGAGACTTTAAAAAACATTAAAAATATTACTGTTCAAAAACTTTTGACTGGTAGTGTATAGGCAACTTTAAATTTTCTCTAATTTCTAGCTTTTAATTGGCATAGAAATCAGATAACTTCTGGACAATAACCAATAATAATGATTTGTTTATATACTACAAAAAACATTTTTTATCACATAATAAGGCAGAATAGTTTCTATACTGTAATAAGTGCGATGTCAATTAGCACTGCATTGTTCATATACTTTATTTATTACCTGGAGATGACTTGACAAACACAAATAAACCATATATTGTCGCAGTCGTATGTTTAATGTCTTCATGTTTCCAAACGTTTCTGCTTTTCTGTGAAAACAACTGTTTTCGTACAGCGACAGCTGGACGCTTTTGTCCATATTAGGAATTTCCTCGTACGACTTTCTGCGCGAGTCCGCGAGAGCGCCCTCCGGCTTCGAGTATGAATGAAACATACACTGCACGGCATGTTTAGCGCTCCACGATGTTCATCTCGCCTTATTCTGGGTCCGAATAAAACATCAGATCATGCACAGGCTATCCTGTCTCTTTGAATTTAAATCTATATTTATTCACACCGGCTCTTGAAAACTCCTATGCGAACACACTTGCCCGAAAAAGTGCGGGGGACGAATTTACATGATATTAAAAGTGGGGGGGACACGTCCCCCGTGCAATCTACACCCCTGCCTTCAGCACTGCGGTTTTAGGTTTTCAGGAAAGTGCATTTTCCTAAAATACATTTCCTGTATTTCAATTGAAGGAACATTCACGGTTAAATATACTCCATCAGCAGCATCTGTGGCATGCAGCCAGTTATGAAGAGAAAATTAGAAGATGGAAGCCTTGCAACACTGCATTTAAATATTCAATAAATATATAAAAAATTTGAAAAAGGTAAATGTTATTGTAGTTTTAATTTCAATTAAATTATTGTTATGTTATTTTGTTATTTACATTTATTTAATACAACTTGAGCATAATTTTGAATGTTTTTAATTTATATTATACATTTTTTATTTAATTATATATATATATATATGATCATTTTAATATCGTTTTTATATAATACAATTATTATATTGTTATTGAAATATAATACAATTTGAATATAATTTTGAGTAAATCTTTTTCACTTTTAATGCATTTATATGATGCAAATTAGAATACAATTTGAATGCATTCAAATTTTTATTAAATATTTTAAATATGCATCTTTTGTTCCTGAGACGTCTGTTGAAGTGCAAGGAAACATTTTGTTAGTCAGTCATTACCAGAATGTGAAATGCGACTAGAGTTAAAATATTTAGTAAAAGGATCTACAACTAAAGTCAAATACAAATGATGATTTACCTGAGCCAGTTGTTTCTGAAGCTTCTGAATCTTTTTCTCTTATTCCCCTGTCTTTTGTTGCTCACTCTCATAAGGCTCTCTGTCTCTCTCTGAAGGACATTCAGCAGTTGCTGCAGTTACAGCAGCTGGTCCTGATGCCAGGTCATCCTCTACAGTCTCCTGCTCAGTTCCTGCTTCCTCAAGCCCAGGCTCAGCAGGGTCAGCAAGGTGCGACGCACCTGTTCACACGTTTTCATCATGCCTATGGGGTCTCTGTCACACCAATAACATTTGTGTGCACTGATGTCTTTAGTGAGAAATTTCCATTCATGCTCTTTCAGGTTTGCTTTCGACACCAAATTTAATTCCACTACCTCAGCAAAGCCCAGGGAGTCTCCTGACCTCCCCGTCTAGACTGGGCCTTCAAGCACAGGTATGCAACCAAAACGGGTTCAAACTACATTGTTTGTCAACCGTATTACTGCTTATTTAATTAGCAAGTGGTGTCCAGTTATCATCTCGGTAATAAATATGGTTATTTTTCATTTTTTTATCAGTGTTAATGGCAGTTTTCAACAGTACAATCAAATAATGAGTCAACAAAGGAGTTTTATAGATGTACAAGAAATAGAAGGTTGAGCACAATACAGTGTGCTCTGCTGTATACAGCAAATGTAATTTAAATAAGTATGCTGAGAAATTGTTGCATATTGTGCATGCATTACCATTCAAAAGTTGTTTTTTGCTTTTGAAAGTCTCTTATTGTTACCAAGGCTGCATTTGTTTGATCAAACATACAGTAAAAACAGTAATATTGTGAAATATTATTGCAATTAAAAAAATATATATATAATTCGGTGATGCAAAGCTGAATTTTTAGCATCATTACTTCCGTCTTCAGTGTCACATGATCCTTCAGAAATCATTCTGATATGCTGATTTGCTGCTCAAGAAAAATTTCTTCTTATAATCAATATTGAAAACTGTTTTGCTGCTTAATATTTCTGTGGAAACTGATTTTTTTGTCAGTATTCTTTGATGAACAGAAAGTTCAAAAGAACAGCATTTGTTTGAAATATAATTTTTTTGGGGGAAAAAAAATGTACTGCCACTTTTGATTAATGGAATGCATCCTGGTGAATAAAGGTATTTAATAATAATTTCATAATTTAAAAATCTCACAGACTCCACACTTTTGGAACATTAATGTACATATTGCATATTTTTGAAAGTATGTAGTATGCTATCTAAAGTCTAGATTTGTTCCCTTGAAGCTTTGAACAGTTCAAAACCATAGGGCTAGAAATGAATCTTATGGGAAATGAAGAGGATTTTTGCGATATGTTTGAAATGGAAGCGCTGTCTGTCTCTCACTATACCCGTGTTTGAGAAAGTAGTGTGTTTCCCCAATCTGTGCTGTAGTATCATCTTGACGACAGGCTGTGGTCATTGCAGAGGGAGAAGAGCGTGGAGAGCGCTGTGAGCTCCGCCCCCTCCTCAGTCCCGCCCATGAGCTCCGTTCCCACAGTGACCGCTCACGGTGAGGAGCCCAGCGATCTGGAGGAGCTCGAACAATTCGCGAGAACCTTCAAACAAAGGAGAATTAAACTGGGCTTCACACAGGTGTGTGTGTGTGTGATCTTGGATATGTTCTGTCACAGTTCGAACCATGTTTTTAAAAATCTAACTTCAAAAAATATAAATAAACTTTCTTTCAAAACACTTATTTTTTTAAATCTGCTGAAAATAACACTTCCACAAATCATTTATTTATAATTAAGGGAGGCATTTAGGCATGTAAATTCAGCTTTAATGCATTTACATTTTTGGTAAATATATGCAAAAATATTCAAATATGCAACTATGATCTTTTTTTGTATTTTTATTGAAATAATACTTTTTACATTTTATTGATTAAATAACATTTTAATACAAGATTAATGCATTTGAAATTGTACTAAATATTTAAAATTTGAAACTATCATCTTGTATTTTTAATGAAATAAACAATACTTAGTTTTCATATATATAATTAAGGGAGGTGATCATTCTGAGCAGCTTTTAAATCTTTGTGTTTTAATTTATTTACTTTAATACATTTAAATGTTAAAAAAAAATATTTACCATATGCACCTATCTTTTTTTTGTATTTCTATTTGAAGTAAACAATACTTATTTATCATATATAAGGATATGTATATAATTAGCGGAGGCATTCATTTAAATAGCATTTTTTCGCAAGCTTTTATAATTTATTTATTTGAATTAATTTAATGCCATTTTAATGTATTATTTTGGATCAGACTTTCTTTATTGACTTAATTTTATTTTTAAATCGCATTGGATACCAGCCGTTTTGTTATTTTACCAAGAAAGTTAACAAAAAGGTCAAAACCCGTGACGCAGATGCAAACAGTTGCCACAGTGAGAAATTTAGATTTAGCAACGCTATTCAGTGAAGCTCAAAATAAATGAGATGCTTTGTGAGAAAATAACACACGGCTAACACACACATTTCTGTCTGGATGAGATTTGATTTCTCAGAGGATTTGCTCTGGACTTTTTCTGAGGTTGTGTGAGAAAAAACATAAGTTGCTATTGAAATCACATAGTAAGTCTGTGAAACATAAATTGAGCTGTCCTCAAACTAACCTATTCATGTCTGCATAGGGATAAATTAATAAAACAAGCGAATGGTAACTCTGCTCCATGTCTTCATGCAGGGGGATGTGGGTATGGCCATGGGTAAACTGTACGGCAATGACTTCAGTCAGACCACCATCTCACGTTTCGAGGCTCTCAACCTCAGCTTCAAGAACATGTGCAAGCTCAAACCCTTGCTGGAGAAATGGCTGAACGATGCAGGTGTGTGTTTCTGTCAGTTCCCTGTCGCTGTTTCACATTAGCGTTCCCTATGATTCATGTATGTGTGCGTTTTTATGTTACAGAAACCATGGCGATAGACAACATGCTGCCAAGCCCCAGTTCGCTGTCCTCACCTCTGCTGGGCTTTGAAGGCTTGCCTGGGCGACGCCGAAAGAAACGCACCAGCATCGAGACCAACGTCCGCATAGCCCTGGAGCGCAACTTCATCTCGGTTAGACACACACACATGAACACACACGCCGTACCAAATGTTGTAAAATTTTAGGCACACCTCAGCTTCAGGAATGACCTCTTTTTTGCCGTCTCAAGATAAAAAAATATATTGGTTCTCTTTTTGAAAATGCTGATGCCATTTTTTCCCTCTCTCTGTCTAAGGAGAATCAGAAGTCTACCAGCAAACTAATTTATTGCAATATACAGTATAAAAATTGTAAACCCCTTATACATCTGGCGTGATTGTAAAAGTATTGCTTGAGCGTATTATTACGCATTATTATCATAGACCAGCTTACTTAAAGGGTTAGTTCACCCAAAAATGAAAATTAGGCTGCGTTTTACTCACCCCGGAGGCATCCTAGGTGTATATGACTTTCTTGAACAAAGTCCTCCTGTAGCGAATCGATGCGTTTTTATAAGAAAAATATTTGTCCTTGGCTAAAGTAAGGAAACTTTGCTTCCTTTGCTTCTGTTAAGAAACGTTGGTTTTCACGAGACTCACCTGAGCGTGCGCAACGCTGACCTCATACGTCATGCTCCCGGAACTGCTTCTGTGTACAACTGCTGGCGCAAGCTACATTAAAGTGATTATTACATTTTGTATATGGATATTTTTCTTACAAAAACGCATCAATTCGCTACAGGAGGCCTTTGTTCACCCCCCCGCAGCCGTGTGAGACACTTTTTTTTTATGGATGGGCGATTTTTTATTAAGTTCTTTTGGACTGAAGCAATGCAACACCCGCTGAGTGCCATTAAACAGCTTGAAAGATCAAAGACCATTTTTAATATAACTCCGACTGAATTCGTCTGAAAGAAGAAAGTCATATACACCTAGGATGCATCGAGGGTGAGTAAAACACAGCCTAATTTTCATTTTTGGCTGAACTAACCCTTTAACTGTTCAAGAAGAATGTCTTTGGAAAAGTGTTGTAATTTGACAGTGGTTCCCAACCGAGGAGAAATAACAAATAAAAAAATAACATAATATTATTATAAATAAAAAAATAATAATTATAAAATACAATGATATATAATATAATAATAATGATCATTCTTATGATATCTTATGATAAATTGCTTGCAATGTTGTTCATTTGTAGATCTATTTGGATAAAATAATAAATAATAATAAAATAAAATGCTAAAATATTATCCCAAAATATAACAATATATCATATAAAATAAAACAGAATATAATATGTAATATAATCTAATCATAATAAGTTTTAAGATATGCTATGATAAATTTCTTACAATGTTCTTAGTTTGTAAGTCAATTTTGATAAATTAAATACGAAAAAAGAATCAAATAAAATAATATTCAAAAATATAATAGTATTTAATATAATGATGATGCATTTTATGATATCTTATGATACATTGCTTGCAATGTTCATTTGTAAGTTGCTTTGAATGAAATAAAATGTTCTTTGTAAGTCAAATTGGATTAAATAAATAAATTGAAAATAAATAAAATAATATTTTAATATAATAATATATCATAATATTAGAATAATGATGCGTTTTATGATATCTTATGATAAATTGCTTGCAACGTTAATTTGTAAATTGCTTTGGATAAAATAAAATAAAAAATAAAGTGTTTATTGGTTTATACGGTAAGTGGAACACCAAGTAGCACTAAGTCTTGGGGAATCTAAAAACCAAAATGGAGACAAGTCCCAAACTACACTCATTTCAGGATCATTTTCGTGTCTTATACCACACCATACAGATTCATTAATCCCCAAAATACAGTTTTGTTGTATGGCTGCACATGAGTTTCAAAACCACTGCATCACACCACCGGTAAGCACCACACCTGTTTTGGTGAGACTGATGCTTTTTTCCAAGGAAAAGTGTCTAAGATCAAGTCGAGGCAAACAGCCAATACACTCGAGGCACTGTTTCTTTCCATTTCTGAGTAACTCTATTTGTAGGCATTACGGTCAGTCCCTAAACGTTCTTAAGGACTCAACAAATCTGTGTTTACATGCACTTTTGAGTACCAGTTGCTCAACTGCTTCTTTGATCATGCATTGAGTATTTCATGCAGCAACATGAAATAGTTTGGGGCTGAAACTTGGCCTTGGTGCAAGTGTTTGGCACGTCTCATGTACTCATGCACCTCATCTCACCCCGCAGAACCAGAAGCCTACCTCTGAAGAAATCCTGCTGATGGCCGAGCAGCTCAGCATGGAGAAAGAGGTCATCCGAGTCTGGTTCTGCAACCGACGGCAGAAAGAGAAGCGTATACACCCCTCCAGCGCCACCCCTCCTCTGCCCAGCCAGCCTCCAGCTTCCACGCACAAACCACCCTGCTACAGCCCGCACATGGTACACCCACTCACGGCTTTAGCCATTGATCTGGCCCAAAGCCATTTCGGCAGACGGCTGGTGTTGAAATGTTGTTTGAATGGTGCATGGTGAGAATGGGCGCAAAATGCCGTACTGAGGAGACATGTCTGGGCATGATGTGTCTGAATAATGTTCCACCATAAAATGATAATTGGATCTTTGGAAGTAAAGGAAAATATTAAAGAACGTCATGAGGAGACGTATGCTTGTTAATTAGAGTCTTATTCCTTTTTCCTATAGATGTCCAGCCAGGGACTGGCTCAGGCCATTACCAGTCTCAGCACAACAGGTAAGAAGAGCAGTTTGAATGGTTCACATTTGTGGTTGCGAGGGCTGACACTGAATCCTTCCTCTTGAATCTAGCCGTCAGTCCCACACCTTCTGTGGCCTGCCCTCTCAACCCCAGTGGACATGCAGCAATGAGCTCCGCCCCTTCCTCTGTGACTCCGCCTCCTCTCAGCACAGTCAGCCCCACTCCGCCCAGTCTCAGCAGCCCTGGTCTGAACACAGGGTAAGAAGCAGTTTCATCTGTTTAGGGCAGGATAATGCTCTTTTGACACTGCTTTTATAGTAATAATGTGAAACTATTTGAAATTGAAACAACAACAGCAATTATAATAAATATTCGTTATTAATAGTAAATAGTACATTATTATAATTATAATGTTATTATAAATAATAATAATATTAATGATGAAGATGATTATTGTTATTTAATCAATTATTTGTTTCGGTTGTTTTAATCAACTAAGAAAGTAATGTATCGAATGATATATATGAATGATATATATGAATGTTAATTTATTCATGTGTATTATACTTTGCAAATTTGCACAAATTCAGGATCCAGTGCTGTACATAATGTAAATGATTTTAGACCAAGACGATTAAAATAAAAATAAATAATAAATATAATTATTATTATTATAATTATTATTATCAATTATTTGTTTAGGTTGTTTTACTCAGCACTGACATTTGAAACAAATATTTGTACAAATTCTGTATCAAATGCTGTATATAACGTAAACGACAACAACATAACAACAACAATAATAATAATAATAATAATAATAAATGTTCGTTATTAATAGTAAATAGTACATTATTATAATTGGTTCTAAATATGTTGTTATAAATAATAATAATATTAATATTAATGATGAAGATGATTATTGTTATTTAATCAATTATTTGTTTCGGTTGTTTTAATCAACTAAGAAAGTAATGTATCGAATGATATATATGCGAATGATATATATGAATGTTAATTTATTCATATGTATTATACTTTGCAAATTTGCACAAATTCAGGATCCAGTGCTGTACATAATGTAAATGATTTTAGACCAAGACGATTAAAATAAAAATAAATAATAAATATAATAATTATTATTATAATTATTATTATCAATTATTTGTTTAGGTTGTTTTACTCAGCATTGACATTTGAAAAAATATTTGTACAAATTCTGTATCAAATGCTGTACATAACGCAAATGACAAAACATAACAATAATAATATTATTATTATTATTATTATTTTAAATATGTGAAAATTTTGCAAAACATTTTGTAATCCAATGTTACATCATGTAAGTGTAATTGTTACAAATACTTTTAACAACAAAATGTATAATAATAATGATATAAACCAAAGAAATCTCTTTAGATTGTTTCAATCAAATTAATTATATCTGAATCATAAAATATTGTAAAAGTTAATTTGTTATTGTTTATGATACCTCTGATATTCAAGAATATTTGAATAAATCTGGCATCCAGTGTTCTGCATTATGCAAAATGTTGGTCATAAATTTGAAGCCTGTGATTACAACAGAGTGTAATTCTGTCAGCAGCTTTCAGTATGATTAAGCCTTCTGAACTGAAATAATTACAGCTTTGCTGTAGTCTTGTCTTATACTTGTTTTCGCAGTGAAATCTCTATTCTCAGTTGTGTTGAATTTCATGCTCTCGAGTTTTTTTTCTTTATCTGTCTAATGTAAGTCTTTCCAGCATGTGAAATGAACACAAACTCCACGATGGACACGGTTGCTCTTGAAATGTCACTCAAAATGCTTGCTTCTCTCTGCATGTATGAATGGCGTGTGTTTGTGGGCACGTGTAAATGACACCACACACGTAACAGGAACACAATGATGGGTGTAAGCACAGGAATGACCCAGGCCCTCATCAGCAGCAACCCCCTGGCCACAATGCAAGGTTTGTCATAGTGAGAGGACGAGAAAAAGGGCAGAAAATGATTGACAGATGGTTGCATGAAAGTGTTTGAATAGAACGATATGGAGGAGGAGAACATGATTAGAGATCAGTTAGAATAACATGAGGGAAACCTTTCCATAAGTCATCATCAAAGAGCCGTCTACTATACTCTCACCGCATATTCATCACATCTTCATCCTCACTACTTACATACGTGTGTTTGTTGTGTACGTGTGCGTATATATGTGGTGTGTCTGTGCATTTTGTCTGTCTCTTTCAAAAGCACCTGCCATTTCTGTGCCCTTATGTTTGTTCTTGAACTCATTTTCATCCGAACCACTTAAAACCCTTTGCCACCAACACAGTGCTGGAGCCGATGCACATTCTAGAACTGTTGTGTATGTTTACCCTGAAAAAAAGACAACTCTGGGCCATATATACATTTTATATTTAATAATCTATTTTTATTTTGCTTATATATATAATACATTTTAATTTATTTATATGAATAGTATAATTTTTTGTTATATATTAAAAAAATTAAAAATAAATTACACTACCTTTCAAAAGAATGGGGTTAGTAAGAAAATTTGTAACATTTTTGAAAGAAATTGATACTTTCATTCAGCAAGAATAAATTAAATTTATCAAAAATGATTGCAAAGACATTTCCACAAAAATATTAAGCAATATTAAGCACAAATCAGCATATTAGAATGATTTCTGAAGGATCATGTGACACTGAAGACTGGAGTAATGATGCTGAAAATTCAGCTTTGTGAACGTAGGAATAAATTTATACATTTTAATTTATTTATATGAATAGTATAATTTTTTGTTATATATTGAAAAAATTAAAAATAAATTACACTACCTTTCAAAAGAATGGGGTTAGTAAGAAAATTTGTAACATTTTTGAAAGAAATTGATACTTTCATTCAGCAAGAATAAATTAAATTAATCAAAAATGATTGTAAAGACATTTCCACAAAAATATTAAGCAATATTAAGCACCAAATCAGCATATTAGAATGATTTCTGAAGGATCATGTGACACTGAAGACTGGAGTAATGATGCTGAAAATTCAGCTTTGTGAACGTAGGAATAAATTGCATTTTAGCATAAATTAAAAAAATAAATAAATAAAAATGTGATTGTACATTGTAATAATATTTCACAATATTACTGTTTTTACTGTATTTTTGATCAAATAAATGCAGCTTTGGTGAGCAAAACGTTTTTCAAAAGCACAGGCACCTTTGTGGTGGAAAAGAGTCATCAGACAGCCATCGTACAAGTATATATGCACTGTGTGCCCTAATTTGCTCTCTTTCCCCTCTCTTCTCTCATCTGTTTCACAGCCCTGGCTGCCAGTGGTGGGCAGATGCCCATTTCCGCTCTTGAGGGAGGCGGTCAATTGTTCCTGGGTGGAGCTGGAGGTCCAGGAGCTGGACTTCGTCCGTCCCTCTTCCTAAACCACCCCACTTTACTGCCCCTGGCGAGGAGCGCAGGCATGGGTCTGGTCGGCACCCCCAGGGCTTCTCCGCTTCCTGGTGCCAGCGGCACAAGCCCAGACTCCTGCTCCGTCTCCCCCTGCTCAAGCCCCGCCTCCTTCTGCTCATTAGGCGAAGCCTCACCACCCTCTCTGGGCGGAGCCATGGCTGAGTGACGCCCACACCATCCTGCTGCACCTGAGGGGAGTCAGAGGGGCAGAAGAAAGAAGACAGACAAGACTCGCCTTTTCAACCAAAGCCATCTCTCCCTCCCTCCATTTCTCTCTTGTGCTCTCTCTCTCTCATTATGTCTTTTAATGCCAAAAATACAGAGAAATGAGCAGAAGAGAACAGGGATAAGGAGAGAACAGGATAACGGGAGACTGTTTAAACCAAAAAATTGACCTATACAGCGTGGAGAGGTGGCTTCAACGGAGCTACTTTGAGAATGTACATTTATTCCTTTCCAAATGGAAAAAGACAAACCTACACGAACAGATGAATTTGAGGGCAGGGTCGAGAGCCAAAAAACGTTGCGAAGAAACAACAACAAAAAAGGAAAACGGGTGGCAGCGAATGGAACAAAGGAAGGACATTTGACAAGTGTCACTGGACGGTAGAAAGATAAACCAAAAAATAAACACATGGAGGAAGAATGGAAAGACTCACAAAGACAAAAAATGCCAAAACCAAAATACCAAAAACCAAAACCAAAAAATCGGAGAGAAAAGCTTTACTTAAGACTTTGAAACCTGACTTGTCCAGGATCAGATTAACCCTACACAACACCAAAATACGGTTTTCCATGCACCCCTATAATTTAAACTTTCTTTTTTTTTTTTACTTTTTGTAAATGTATTTCTCAATCTACCTCTGCTACCAAGGATTTAGATTTTCTCATTCTTTTCATTCCATTTTCACTTTTGATCCATAATATTTTCAGTATTTCTTTCCTGTCAAACTTACAATGAAAAACATGACGGCAAACAAATTTAGAGGGATTTTTTTTTCCCACTTTCAACAGTATAACACACAAACACACATACACTGACACTTATTGTGACACACATCCCCGATTTCCTTTCCATCACTGATCATCTGCTGGAAACGCATCCATGCCTCAAACTTTGACTCACTTTTCTTGGATACCAAAGCGTTTGTCTGGCCTTTTGCGTCAGCTGTAAAGTGCTCAGACGACAAGACCTCAGACATGTCAAAAAAAAAAAAAAAACAAACACAAGGAGAAATATAAAAACAAATCCCCCCCGATCCCCTAAACCCCTGCCCTCCATCCTCTCTGGACCCCCTCTCCTGTGCCTCGGACAAAAAACATGGGCCAAATGAAGAAAAGCAAGAGGAGCAGCGACTGAAGAGGATCCGAGGAAACTGGAAGGGGAAATCCAACAACCGTGATGCAGAGGGGAGACATGTGATGTCGCCATTGTCACTTTTTTTATTTTTCCAACACACGGATTAAACCAAAAATGAAACCAAACCAAAACCAACTGAGCTTTACTCAATGGAATGAAACCAAATACTAGGAGTGGACCACAGGAGGTGCACGAGGAGGAGGTGTTTAGAGTAGCAAGACTCAACGTGGCTTCGAACCGAAGATCATTCCTTCACCTCCTCCCTCCTTCTTTCCGTTAAGTCGATGCTTTCACTCTCCTTCCTGGACGGGAGAATATTTATTAACCTCATTGAACTGAACATCAGAATATATATATAAACGTATATATTTTGTTTTATTGCTTTTTCCTCTCGGTCTGTCTGTTTATGCTGTATGACTCGTCTCATTGCTTTATATTTTTGGGATAATGGGGTGACGTATTGCCTATTTTCATATTTTGTGTGTTTCGTCATTTTGAATTGATCATGCCGAGGGGGGGGTGGGGGGTTCCCTCATCAGGCGGTTTCAAACAATACTGTGAACATGTAGCTTCCAAGTTTTTCTTCGATTGTGAATGTTGTGAAACAATAAGCCAAAACTGAAGACATACCAAAAGCGAAAACTTTTCTTTTTTGACACCAAATAGCAACCTAACCAATGCACAATGCGTGGAGAAAGACCGTATTGGTGCTAGGTCTCTTCGAGGAGAGATAGGGAGACGTGTGTAATGTGGAAGCTCATCTCCAGCATGGAAACCAAACCGAAACACGACCGGTAAGCCAACGTAACTTTCGCTCGGTGTGTCGGCGAAACTGTTGACTATGTGATCTTAGACGCAAACAAAAACGCGGACAAAGGAGAAATGTAGAGGTGGGTGAGACGGGGTGGGATGGGATGGGGGTTTAAAAGCATCTGGATATCCAGTTGACGTTACACTTCTAGAGGGAATGTACCTGTTAGTGCTTTGATAGATTTTGTAGGAAAAAAAATCTATGTTCAACTGCTTACTATTGCTAATGTAAAAAAAAAAAAAAAAGGATGTGATAAAAAATAGTCCTTATGAAATGTTGATGATGATAATGACTTGATTTTAGACCAAAAGCTTTAAATTGTCTCTCTTTGATTTTTTTTCCCTCGAAAATGTGTATTTATTGTGTGAGGGGACGGTGTATCGATGATTTATGTTTCCAACTTTTCATCTTATTTATTGGCTTATTTATGCATTTTCATTTATCGATTCGGTCTTTTTTTAATATTCGGAAAACCAAACTGGGCAAAATGTGGGGTAGCTTCAGGAAAAAAGCAAGTGTCATTGTTTATCTGAAGACAAACTTAAGTTTTTGAAACCAAAACTAGCTACTAAAACTTGTTTTTGTGGGCACCGTTTCAAAAAATGTGTCCACCGCTTTCGAGAGATGACAAGTCCCTAAACTATATCTCTCACATTTAGTCAATGTAATGTACATTTATGGGCTAATTTTAAGTATAGCCCTCGTTCCAACTGTTTCTTTTCATTTCGATTTTGCTTCGTTTTTTTAATATGCGTTGGATGAGGGAAAAAGAGTGAGAGAGATACACTTCTGCATATACCTCATGTTTGATTAGAAATGCCAAATAGATGGATAAAAAGCTTTAAGAATTTGACAAAGGGGAGCAGAGGAGATGTTGCTCAGGAGAGAGTCTTTTTAGCGTCTTTTTCGTGTGAGTATAAGGGTTCACAGATTTCCCCAGATTATCTATCCTAAATCCGGTTCAAATATCCAGTTGATGGCAGATTTTGGTTTTCTATGTGTACGTTGCTCATGTGATAGTTTTTTTGTATATATCTCTGTGTGTTGGTGTGTGCGGACGGCTCTGCCGTAGAGGGCCCTGAATGATACCAAAGTTAAACCTCTACTGCGGGACCTCTCACATGCTAGACATGCTCAAATGCATGGATGTTCTTGTAGACATGCACACGCAAAACTGTTCTTCAACCATTTATAGCAGGAATGTCCACAACTGCATCGTTGTCATTTTGTGCAGTATGTTCTGTTGTTTTGCTTTCCCAAATAGAGGTAAATCTCACATTTAAACGGAAGTATCGGAATTTTCTATCTTAGCTACATTCAAATTAGAACTTAGAACAGTTTGTTCAGTTATTTTGACTGCGTTTAAATTAATATCCAGTGCAACATGTTTTTCCAGTTTGTTTCCCTTGAGCTACTACAGCTTCAATCCAAAGGTAACTGATTAGGTCAACAAAGGAAGATTTTCATGCTAAAACCTCAAGAGTTGAAACCAAAGAGTTCTGCCGTAACATGTTGTCAGGAAACATGCAGATGCTTTTACTTTTGTTCTCGGAACACATACCCGCTTCTCTTTTGGACATTTGATGTTGGTGACGATGCTAACTCCATGACGATGGTCACTTTCGACTCTGTATCTGCGTTTTTGCGAAGATTCTTTTTCCTCTCTGTCAGTGTGTCTCGCTCTTACCTCAGAAGCTCTTCATGGAATTTGTAAACCGCTCTGGATTTGAATCTGGATTTTGTTTCAGAACTGTTGAACTGTCTGTTACTCATCGCTCTCTGTGTGCCTGTTGTATGGGGTGGGAACGGGGTGGGCAAAGAAGGGAGGGGGCCAAACAGCCAATAAGTGTTAGGATTAAAGTGCAACTTTAGACCAAAAATGTGTCCATGTCTGGTTCTGTTTTCTCCATTACCTTTTAAAGGGATCATATGATGCCATTTCAATTTTCCTTTCTCTTTGGAGTGTTACAAGCTCTTGGTGCATAAAGAAGATCTGTAAAGTTGCAAAGACTAAAGTCTCAAATCCAAAGATATATTCTTTATAAAAGTTAAGAGTCAGCCACACCTACCTAAAACGGCTCGTTCTAACACGCCCCCACATGTCTACCTCACGATGTGGGAAGATTTGCATAACGCCGGCCAAATGTTCACGCAAAGAAAGAAGGTGTAACTTTTATTCTCGCTGTAGTATTGTTGTTGCCGCCGCCATGTTGTGAAGACGCTGTGTGTTTTGTTGTGAAAGCGAAACTACTTTGTTTGGTCTTCCAAAAGAAGACGATATCCGCTTCGTCATGCCTAGAGCTGATCCGTGCTGGTCGCTGAGGAAATACTTCAACTTCACGCTGTGGATCACCGGATCGGCAGTCCAGCCCGGGGGTCGTCACATGTGATTGCCGCAAGACCGCCGGACTCTCCTTCGTCGAATCCGCCGGCCGCGCCGTTCTCAAGCCCGCCGCCGCCGCTCACTCTAGGCTGCCGTGTGTCACGCTGTGTTTCGTTGTGAAAGCGCAACTACTTTGTTTGGCCTTCCAAAAATGGACACGACTAGAAATCAGTGGTTAAGTTGTATTTACAACACTGTTCCAGAACACTTCAACCCAAATATTCAGATGTGTGCAGCACATTTTATGGAGGACTGTTTACTGATCCTGGTAGAGTAGACTACAATGCCGGCTGTTCTGACTCACAGACTGCAAGTACGTTTTTTATATTTAAACAATTTGCCACTGACGATTCAAACGCGAGTTTTGATCAGTGTAAAGTAACGCTTGTTGTTTGTCATTTCTCCGATCACAAATGCAGACATGGTTTTATGTTTGCGCGGCGCACTGCAACGCAGCACGTAAAAAGACAGTATAAGTCATTATAATCCATAATTATGTCCCCACTGGATGCAACAAATGGCTCGTTTATAATGGATTTTAATGTTTTTTGTCTCGTTGCTCCGGCCGGACACGGAATCACATTATGGTGAGGTGCGCAACATTTCCATCACACGCTTGAGGTATTCGGCCAATCACAACGCACTGGATAGCTGGCCAATCAGAGCACACCTCGCTTTTAAGACCGATGAGCTTTGTAAAAATCGACACGTTTCAGAAAGGCGGGGCATAGAGGAGACACAATAATGTACAGTATGTGGAAAATAATGTGTTTTTTTAACCTTAAACCGCATAAACACATTTCATCACACTAAATACACAAAATAATGTTCTTTTTAGCAACATCATATGACCCCTTTAAAAATTCTATGTGTGTGTGGGAAAATAAGGATTTTAATTCTACACTTAGCTCTAGGTTAATTTCTTTTAAACTATAGGTTAAGCAACATTTCATTCCGCTGTTAACTCTGACTTATGAAGCTCTTTTGCAGTGCCAAAGGCATGCAGTGTCAAATAGCATGCTGCTAGAACATCAGTCCTTTACCATCCAATCATAAGGTAAACAATGCCGGCCTTATGAAATATTCATGCACTTTTATGAATACAGTCACAGAAACTCATGCACTGGGTTTAGTTTCAGCATATGAGGGAAACGTGTAAAATACAGTGCAGTGATGGAAGAGTTAAGTTAAATTAATCAATTTAATTGACAGTTTCTCAACTAAAACAAGTTGCATGCTCCTTCTGTGTCTTGCACTTGTCCAATTAATGTTTTTAGTTTTGTAAATATGTAAATAAGATGCAGTTTTTGCAAAACCCTGACTACATGGATTTTATTATTATATGAACCAAGTGTAACTTGCAACAAGATAAAGCATGCAGAATTATGTTGACCCATAGTTAAAATGACCCTGAGTTCATTTAAAGTGTGAAAAGCTCAATTAAAGGAATATTTAATAGAAGTTCAATTGACAGCATTAGTGGTATAATGTTGATTACCACAGAAATTATTTCAATTTGTCCCTCCTTTTGACTAAAAATAAATACAAAATACAAAAAATAGAGAGCCATTTGCAATGGAACTGAATGGGTCTGATTTTTGGAGGCTTTAAATATAGAAATGTGAAGCTTAAAGTTCTATAAAAGCACTTGCTACACATTTCACAGTTCGTCTTTTAAAAATTGACAGTTACAACTTGTATTACTTGAGCTGTAAAGCTGTTTAAATCGTTTTACAGTCATTTTGTGGTTCTTGGGTGGGAGAGGTTAGAAGCAACTTTCAATCTGCTTTGCCATTTGTATTAATTAATTAATTAATAGTCATTACTATTCTTGGAAACCTATCAGAGCTGATTTAAAAACGTAATATTTGAAAAAAAAAAAGCTTTTAAATTAATGTAATTTTTGATTATAGCTGGAGGTAGTGTGAACAGTGAAGGCCTGCATGCTAACAGTAGTTGCACTGTACATGAACTGTGTTTTCAGAGTTGTTCTGAAGGAACCATCTAATCATTATTCCACAGAGTAACCATCACGTTACTCCAGGAGGACATGTACTTCAATAACTGTCTTTTAAATGACACATAACTGGCAAATGTTATTTTTATGTTAGCTAAGGAGTGGGTCGTTCTAAAAAGAAAACTTTCATGTCACACCTGCCAACTGTCACGCAGTGGAAATCCAGGTCCTTTGGGAGAAAAACATTAAGCATGGGAATGTAAGGCATTCCCAAACACTTTCAAGTTTTAACACTAACAAGCTGATGATTTCTCAGACCGGAGTCTCTAAGAACCACTCTTTTAAAAGCTGGTTATGAGGTGTTTTGAGAAGTCGGTCAAGCACATTTTAACATCAGCAGCAGTTCTTGACCTCTTTTGCTGTGTGACGTCATTGTGCTGTTACTTATAAAAGTCATGACACATAAATATTTGGACATTTTAAAATCCCTAACAGTCCATTTAACGTCTACCTGTCTACCTTTAATGAAGCATGACCTGGCTAGTCTAAAATAGCCCACTGTGGCGGTATCATAGTAGGCTACAGTAATGGTATCAGAGATGGTACATCCATTTGATACGGTAGGCTAGCCTACTAAATACAGCATTCATTAGAAAAGAATGTTTACTTGCATATTATACTGATTCTGTAAATTTTTAATGTGAAAATAATAAATATATTGATTTTAAAAAGTACAGTATTCATGTACCAGTAGTACCATGGTACTTTGTACTGTACATTTAACTAATTTAATAGAAAATGAGAGTTTTAAACAAATCATTAGAAACTACTACTAAATCATTTGTTTATGGATCCACTGTCCCACATGAAAAAATACTATAGTAATTTATAGCACACTCTAAAAAATGCTGGGTTAAATATAACCCAGCTATTGGGTTGTTTTGACCCAGAGGTTGCGTTGTTTTGAACCCAACCGCTGGGTCAAAACAACCCAACCGCTGGGTCAAAACAACCCAATTGCTGGGTCAAAACAATCCAACCGCGGGGTCAAAACAACCCAATTGCTGGGTCAAAACAACCCAACCGCTGGGACAAAGCAACCCAATTGCTGGGTCAAAACAACCCAACCGCTGGGACAAAGCAACCCAACCGCTGGGTCAAAACAACCCAATTGCTGGGTCAAAACAACCCAATTGCTGGGTCAAAACAACCCAACCGCTGGGTCAAAACAACCCAATTGCTGGGTCAAAACAACCCAACCGCTGGGTCAAAACAACCCAACCCCTGGGTCAAAGCAACCCAATTGCTGGGTCAAAGCAACCCAATTGCTGGGTCAAAACAACCCAACTCCTGGGTCAAAGCAACCCAACCGCTGGGTCAAAGCAACCCAATTGCTGGGTCAAAACAACCCAACTCCTGGGTCAAAGCAACCCAACCGCTGGGTCAAAGCAACCCAATTGCTGGGTCAAAACAACCCAACTCCTGGGTCAAAGCAACCCAACCGCTGGGTCAAAGCAACCCAATTGCTGGGTCAAAACTTTAACCCAGCGCTGGGTTATATTTAACCCAGCATTTTTTAGAGTGTAAATACTAGTGTTTTTTACCCATACTATAGTAAAGTACTTTAATTAATTTGTTGTGGTAATTCTATAGTTGCTGTGGTAATATAACAACTATAGTAATATAAACAAATTACTTTACCCAATACTGTACTAAGTTTTCTACAACTATAGGCTATATTATACTACAACAAACTACAGTTTACAAAAAAAAAAAAAAACCTAAAGTATCCTACAGTATTTATTACAGTTTATCAGTTCACTATAGTTAATACTACAGTATGCTGTAGCATTCATTAACAAAGTGTTGTAAATACTATAATATATACAGTACAATACTACAGTATGGTTCAAAAACACTATAGTATTTTTTCATGTGGGAAACGCATGGTGTCTATCTGGTTCAAGTGGGTCGAACAGCCAACAACAGCACCTGGTAGAAAATGTTTAACAGCTTCAACTATTGTTCCGTTAATGTTCAGAACGTGAGGAAAACAAGAAATCTCGATTCATATGCTTTTTCCAGCCTATTTTTCATTCGGACTGGAATAGATGTGCAATACCAAGATGATCCACTAGATAGACACCAAACTCCGTCTGCTTTCACACGACGACTTTCAGCATCAACCCGAGCAGATTTGACTAGATCACGGGAAGATTTCCACTTGCAAAACCGATTTAGTGTTTACTGTGAGAATTCATGTAAATAACCTCTTGACTGTTAACTTCCCATTTCGTGACAGAACCCGGGTGTGATGGGTGAGTTATTTTGAATACATATTTGAATGTCAGCTTCAGAGTCTGAATAGTGGTTTGAAGCTATGGACAAATAGCCTACGACAGACAAACTTATTTTCGCATATTTAGTTTAAGAGTAATTTGTTTTTTAATGCTTTATTAATTCAATGCCACAAGAACATGAGGTATTACATATCCACATTATCAAATTAACATTATTAGCTGCCAGAGAAATAAAAAAAAATTAAAAAGGAAGAAAATTACATAAAGTCCAATGCTTTCAGAGCATTACATGTTTTCAATGCTTTTTTGTTTTTTTGTTTGTTCTAAGAGATTTACAGTGGGTACGGAAAGTATTCAGACCCCCTTAAATTTTTCACTCTTTGTTATATTGCAGCCATTTGCTAAAATCATTTAAGTTCATTTTTTTTCCTCATTAATGTACACACAGCACCCCATATTGACAGAAAAACACAGAATTGTTGACATTTTTGCAGATTTATTAAAAAAGAAAAACTGAAATATCACATGGTCCTAAATATTCAGACCCTTTGCT
>NW_015505677.1:528583-537532 GCF_001515645.1 Sinocyclocheilus grahami
CCCACTTCTTCTTATGTATATGGAATTTTCCTAACAGAATAAACAAATGTATCATATGTTGTTCTTTACAATTAAAATGTTCGTTTTCTGTATAAAAAAAAGTACATAAAATATACACATTTCTATCATACACTCTATTTTTCTGTTAAAATAGAATTCCAAATCCTTCCAAAATAACCTCGAGTAAATACAATGAATTTTTTTTTTTTGAAATATTAATCTTAAATCGTTCCAAAACATGCTTAGCAGGATAAATTCGATGAAGTATTTTGTAAGAAACTTCCTTAATTTTGTTATTGATACAAAACTGATTTGGCAGTTTCCATGCTTTAACCCAAGAGATATTACCAAATAAAGAAGACCAAAAAAATCTTGCTGCAGGTATAGGGACACAGAACAAAGAGCATCCTTATAATCTTATTGCTACGCTGTTGTTTTAAAACATCAACATTTTCAATGAAAATGTTACCCCGAGGATTAACCATGCTGATTTCTTCTGAGATACAGTTTTTTAAAAGTAACATCACACTCTTTGGAATTGCGTCAAAAACAATAGCAAATGCTCTTGGTTTAACTGGTAACTGGAATTTCTGAAGAAATTCAGTATACGACAAGTACCCATGGGAATTAACTAACTGCCTTACTAAAAGAATACCTTCCTTGAGCCAAGTATGATAGAATAAAGATTTGTTTTTAAATAATATGTCCTTGTTATTCCATACGAAGTAGTTGTGGGGTGAAAAATTGTGCTTATATATCCATTTCCATGGCAAACTGTTTACACGCATGACGACAAAAAATGCCTTGTGACGTAATTAAAGAAATATTGTGCGTTAGTGAGTTTACACCATTCTCCAAATGGTCCATTTTGTTAAAAGTTCACTTTCCCTATTTAGCTTTTTGTCATAGAATGCTTTTGTTACTCACATTTTAGCATGGCTTCTGTGGGTTTAGGCTAACTAGGGATAGGTTACAAAGGTTGTCCAACTAGTCAGTTATTGGAGCAGACTAGTTAAAGGTCTCTAAAGAAACACGTAGGTGAACCTGAAACCAGCCTAATATTAGGGTTTCTGTAAAACAGATTAGTTGAGTTCTTATGCAGGCAACCCACCAACTAGTGGTGGGTAGTTTTTTTTTGTTTTTTGTTTTTTTTGCACATCCCTACTATCTAATTGAAAATGCATGTATACTGGAATAATGTAATGAACCTTAATCATTCTGACGGCACCCATTCACTGCAGAGGATCAATTAGTGAGCAAGTCATGTAATGCTACATTTCTTCAAATCTGTTTTGATGGAGAAACAATCTCATCTAAATCTGGATGGCCTGAGGGGTGAGCACATTTTCAGCAAAGTTTATTTTTTAGTACTTGGCCTTGTGCTTTATATATATATTTTTACATTTGACCTTATTTGTATAGTTGTATTTTGTATTTTGTATTTAATCTGTATTTATGTTATATGTATGCACCAAGGGTCTGAGAGTAACGCAATTTCAATGTGTGTATGTGCTGTACATGTGGAAGAATTGACAATAAAGCAGACTTGAACTTGGACTTGAACTTGAACTAAAGTGGTAGATGGATTTGACAAAATTTCACAGCCTTCGGAAGGTCACATTGCAATTATATAGCACTCAACAAAAAAGGCTTAAGTTTAAACGTGTTAAATATAGTTACTTGAATCCTTTGTTCAGTATGCCAAACTGCGACGTAGGCATCACGGTTGCTTGTTATTATAACAGCATTTAATGATTATGTATTATTAACTTGGCTTATATCTACATGCGGTTGGATACTAATGGCCATAGCAACAGACACCGCTAGGTGTTTCTCGACACCCGACGAACGTGATTGAGGTTGGAGCGTTGGCAAGCTGTCGGCACACCACAGTCATCCTGGCACTGGGTACGCAAACACATATTCTCACCCTCTTTCTTTATTTCTCTCCCCCTCACAAACCAACACTGTGTTCCTCTCACTGCAACACACACACACACACACACACACACACATACACATACACACATTTCCTCTGTGTTAAAAGGCAGGGCTGAGACTTCATTGCCAGTGAGGTAATGAGGCCGCAGTTGCCACACAGTCTGCAGTATTCGACAGACTCACCCCGGGCAGCGTTTCACTCTTTCCGGACCCTGCGCTTAATCTCACGTTTACTTTATACCCTGTATATCCCAATATTACCCCATCATTTTAATTCCTCACCCCACTGTCTTTTTTTTTTTTTTAAATAGAACTCTGAGCTTTGTTGCTTTAATATGAAGCAAATTTTCGGGAGACTTTGAGGACGTCTCCAACCAAAACAAAGTGTAGATGTCGGTTTGAAATTTTTCACTATTTTAGGAGAGAAAGATGGAAAGAGTGCACGTTGGTGCTCGGGAGGGAGGTAAAAGAGGAGTAGGAAGTCACGAATAGTGCGAATAGGAGTAGGAAGAGAGAGTTCCTAGCTGAGATACAGGAGATGCTGTCAACACGCACATGCCGGGCCCGATATAGACTGACACCATACCAGCGGCCCTCGCAAGCGCTTATAAACACGCATATGCTCTCGTAGCCGTTCAGTGTCCTCTAACACTTAACCTCGCTCATGTTTCTTGTGGCTGGTGCCCCTTGTATCTGCTCCACAATTTACTTCTGTTCTCACTTTTAATTCCTCACCATCATTCCAGCACTCTCTCTCTTGCTCTCATAGGCTTGGCACAGCGATTGGCAAAGTGCCTGAAATGGGTCAAATATAACTCCTGCATTCCTCTCCTTCAGTCTCTTTTCCTTGCTGGCTTATGAGGCCTCACACACACACTTGCAAACACAGTCTCGCTCTCTCAGGGACTACAGTGGACTTTATTTACACCCAATCAAGTGGTCGTAGGGCACCTGGTTTTACCACTTTTGAAATATTTACTTAGTAGTATAAGTAGTTTGAGAGTGCCCATGTATGCGCTGCCTGACGTGTGTGTGCGTGTGTGTGTGTGTGTGATGTATTCTCGCTGCATTCTCATTGCATTTGCTTATAGGAAAAGCTACTCAGCGTCACCAGCCCCACATGAGTACAATATCCACCTGGTTTTTGAAACAAATAAGTTTCATCGAGGTCTGTATTTAATTTTTCATCACTTTTTTCGGTCTATTTCATTTATATTGCTCATACTTGGTGGTAACCCTGAGTATTAAATGTCAGCGCTCTGTGAGGCATATCTAGGGACTAGGATATCATTAGCTTTCTTAATTTTTCCATGCAAGTTATGAATGTAATTTCATTGGAAAAATGGGAATATTTGCAAAAACTATTTTGGGAAAAGGCAGTGTTTTTATATTTCATGTGTTAATGAATGATATTGTTGGATTTTTTTATTTTTATTAGCACAATAAAAAGATGTAGCCACTGCAAAAGTCTTTTTGGCTTTTTAAAATTGTATATATATATATATATATATATATACATATATACTCTAAAATACTTACTCTAAAAAGTATATAGATTATATATTATATTTTTCTGAATCTCTGTGTTGTTTTTATCCAAAAATCTGCAAAAAAAATATATGAATGGAAACCCGGCTATTGACAAGTCTTTTGAGCTCTTTTTTACTTACTGCTCGTAAGTAGACACCTAGCAACTACCCAGAACACCCTAGCAACTGCATATCAACACCCTGACAAACACAGAGAATACCTCAGCAACCACCTTCAGGGCCTAGCTGTATCCTATAAATCAAAAACACCATATTAACAGCATAGTAACACCCTGTTAACCACCCAGAATAGCCTAAAAACAGCCTAGCAACCACCTTCAGAGCCAGCAAAGTCCTAGAACCCAAAAACACCATAGTAACCGCGTAGCAACACCCTGGCAACCACCCAGAATATCCTAGCAACCACCTTAGGGGCAAGCAATGCCCTAGAAACAAAAAAACAACATAGTAACCACATAGCAACACCCTGGCAACTATCCAGAATAGCCCAGAAACAGCCTAGCAACCACTTTCAGGGCCAGTAATGTCCTAGAAACTAAAAACACCATAGTAACTTCATAACAATATCCTGGAAACCACCCAGAACACCCTAGCAATAACCTAGCAACCACCTTTAGGGCCAGTAATGTCCTAGAAACCAAAAACACCATAGTAACCGTGTAGCAACACCCTGGCAACCACCCAGAATATCCTAGCAACAACCTTAGGGGCAAGCAATGTCCTAGAAACAATAAAACAACACAGTAACCACATAGCAACTCCCTGGCAACTACCCAGAATAGCCTAAAAACAGCCTAGCAACCACTTTCAGGGCCAGTAATGTCCTAGAAACTAAAAACACCATAGTAACTTCATAACAATATCCTGGAAACCACCCAGAACACCCTAGCAGTAGCCTAGCAACCACCTTTAAGGCCTGTAATGTCCTGAAAACCAAAAACACCATAGTAACAGCATAGCAACCACTTTAGACACCCTAGCAACCACTCTGAACACCTTAGCAACCTGTAGTTTTGCATATGCAAGCTCTAATCCGGATCTCTCTCATCCACATTCAACCCAATGAATTGCTTTCCCTATTTTGTTTCTTACACCCCATCATCACTCGTATACATCTATCTGCTCTTCCCCAAAGTGAAAGTGTGGTAATCCTATTAGAAATGTGTGAATACCAGCTGGGACAAGGAGAAGCAGAGAGAGAGGGGACACTGAACAGAATGAGAGGGAGAGTTTATGTATACTTGAAAGAAAAAACATGGATGACAATTTGCATGCTCCTCATCAAGAATCCCTTTAAGATGTGCATGTGCGTTTGAACAGGAGATGTCTTTGGGATCGCAGCACTGTAAAATTCATCTCTGCAGTTGTGTGTAAAGTCAAAGGTGTGTGTTACGAGGTTAGTGTGGCAGACAGCAGAGAGACAGGCCAAATGTGTTTCCTGAAGAGTTCAAGCGCCAAGAAAATAAACAAGTCTTTTGATCACAAAGAGTCTATTCACCCGCTCCTTTACACGCACACACAGATGTATACATAAACTCTCTCTCTTTTTTTCTTTCCCCCATGCCCTTCCCCCTCCAATTTTGGGCTGCTGCTTTTACCCCTTGCACTTTTAGCATTTTAGCCCCACCCCTTCCTTTCTCTCTCTCCCTGACACTCTTTCCTAATCCCCGATTCCCTTGAGAATTCCTCCCTGTCGGCCCCACAGCACTTCTATGTCTCTCTCGGCCTCTTTTTCTCTCTCTCTTTCAGCTAGGAAACCTGGAAGACGAGACCTCGGATGCCGTAGTTTAACTGTATTTTTGAAAACCTGATGAGAAAAATAAAAAGGAATGCCATGTTGCTGACCTTGACATCTTTAATCACCTTCATAACAGCAATTACACATGCACGCACACATAAGAACCTTCCATCATTCGTGCACAATGCTCCCTTTGTGCGTTTGAGTGTGTGTGTGTGTTTGGATTCTGCATGCATGCATATGTGGATGTGTATATTGGGCCCCCTTCACGGGGTCAATGGGGGCCATTTACTAGTAGAACTATAGTCATGTTTGGGAGGTGACTAAGAGAGGACGCTTTTTCCTGCCGGACCCCAATCGCATTATCATTAGATTTCCTTTATCAGAAATAGCAGAAGCACCCTTCAACCCCCGTTCTGCCTTGCTCAACAAGCTTCTATTTGTTGCGCTGTAAACCTGGCCGCAACATATGCAAAGTTGCTTTGATCAGTCCCTCATGAAGTTTAATGACCACTCATTAATCAGTACTTTTTAACTGTCAGTGATTAATCTTCCTCATTCATTCTGAATCCTCAATTGAGTGATCATTGGCCTCAAATGTGTGGGAGATGGGACGCTAATTGCAGTGATTGTGGTGTTCTGTGTCGACTTGTCAGCGGGTGAGAAGTTGAAATAAAGGACAACAGGCTGAAGGATCACTTTGATTTGTTATGACATCTATCTTGTTTATATGTAAGACAAGTAATTTAATGCAGCATGGCTGAAATTAGTGATGTGCCATAAGATGTAGTCATGCATAGGAAAAAATAAATTGGTAACTGTTTGAATTTGCTGGTTATATAATTCAAGGGAGGTGTTAATTCAAGCCTAATGCTGGAATTAAAAACAATTAAAGTGTGCATTAAACTCCCATTAGACTGTGTTCACACTTGATTTAATTGCTTGGTCCAAATGTTTTTATTCTCGACTCCCTATATGGTGAACATATTGTATATAATTTCATACCCATAATGCACTCTGATTTATAGTGTACAGCCAATGTATACAAGCTGATACTATGTTGTATATGAACTGCTGCTGCTCTTTCACTTTTTTAATAAGTCATATATTGATTAAAGAAACATTAAAATGTAGTGAGTCATAATTATTTATAATATTTGTTTTTATCTGTTAATAAAGTTTGATGCCACATGTTTTATCTTTTTTTGTTCACTTATTTCCCATGGAGTGAACTAAACTATTGTTCAAAACTTTGGCGTCGGTAAGATTTTAAAAATATTTTAGTAAGAAGACTTTTATGTTGACCAAAGCCACATTTTTTAAATCATAAATACAGTAAAAACTGTGAAATTGGGAAATATGATTACAATTTAAAGTAACAGTTTTCTATTTTAATATGTTTTAAAATGTAATTTAATCCTGTGATGTAAAGCTGAATTTTATGCATCAGTCTTCAGTGTCACATGATCCTTCCGAAATCACTCTAAAATGCTGATTTGGCACTCAAGACATTTTTTTAATCAATGTTGAAAACATTTGTGCTGCTTAATATTTTTGTGGGAACTGTGATTTTTTTCAGGATTCTTTGATAAATAGAAAGTTCAAAAGAACAGCATTACGTGTCTTTGCTGAATAAAAGTATTCATTGCTTTAAAAAGCGGTAAAATACATATAGAAAATAGTGATTCAGTGAACAAGTGAGCGATTTTGGACACAGCAACAGTGCTCTGGTCCCATTTTCGTCTTCACATGATCACGTGCATGTCAGTGTTCAGATTCGTGAATGCTCAAAAGTTAAAGCGTTCTGTGTGTCTGAGAATACCATGGAAAAAACAGCACATAAATTACCTCTTTCTTCTCCCTACGAATCCATTTTGGAGTTATCTTTATGACGCACTTACACTATGTCCTTCCATCGCTTTGATATTCTTGGATTCCCAAAAAAGGGTTATTTCTGTTAGCGCACGGTTATGGTTAAAAGAATCACTACAGTTCGTCCCGTGCCGTGTGCCACTTTGTATGTTCCCATGGCCCATTTGCCTTGAGTATGACTCCTCTTTTTCTCTCTATCTTTTTTTTCTCATCTCCGTCTCTCCCCTCTCTTTCTCTCCTGCGCGTCTGTCTGTCACTCTGATTAGAGACGGCGGGGTCGTGCCACAAAGGAGGCCACAAACCAGATCTCTGTCTCTTTCTCTGTCTTGCTCATTTTGAGTCATTTGCTTATGCACCAGCTTATGTATTCAGAGTTTTACACCCAGAGCCTTCTTCAAATTAACATCAATTGCTGGTAGACGTCAGTTTTTCCTCAAATGTTAATTAGAGGCTAATGATTGAGGTTGAGCATTATGTGTGAAATGTATAATGGCTAATGAAAGACGAATGTTGTTTATCATTTATTTTGCCATCGCTTTCATTTAAAGATGAAGTGTGGGTTTCGTCGCATTCTCAGTATTTGGAAGTCCCCAGAGATGAGGTTCACATACAAGAAGTAGTCAAGGCCTGGCCTATGTGCTTGTGCTCGCTAGTAGCATTAACGCTGAATTGTTAATTTAGCACTTACGTGCAAATGCTTTACAAATGTCATCTACTACCTTTGAGTTTCCACTGACAACTGCTCCCGCTCTGAGAGCGAGAAAGGGAGGCGGTGGAGGAAAAGAATGAGAGATAAGGAAAAGAGAAGGCCACCTACAGACTCACATTCGTTTCTCACTCCAGCCCACATTTAGCACTCTCAATAACAATTGCATTTTTCTGAGTAAACAACCTTGAAGAACATTCTGTTGCGTTCAATCCATATGCCACGACACTGTGACACTTCGCTTTGCACACATAATAAGATATAATTTCAGCGTCTGTTGGATCCATGGCCTTTTCTGCAAAAGGTTATTGCAGACTGTATATTTATAGTCCTCAGCTTATATTTATAACTGTCAAACTTATCTTCGATGTAAACAATTCTACTTTTATTTAAAAAAAAAAAACCTTTAAAGGGGTCATATGAAGCTATTTCAATTTTTCCTTTCTCTTTGGAGTGTTACAAGTTCTTGGTGCATAAAGAAGATCTGTAAAGTTGCAAAGACTAAAGTCTCAAATCCAAAGAGATATTCTTTATAAAAGTTTAAGAGTCAGCCACACCTTCCTAAAACGGCTCGCTCTAACACGCCCCCCACATATCTATGTCAAGATGTGGGAAGATTTGCATAAAATGTTAACGGAAAGAAAGAAGGCGTAACTTTTATTCTCGCTGTAGTATTGGTGTTGCCACCGCCGCCATGTCGTGAGGCGCCTGTGTGTTTCGTTGTGAAAGCGAAACTACTTTGTTTGGCCTTCTAAAAGAGGATGATATCTGCTTCGTCATGCCTGGAGCTGATCCGTGCTGGTCGCTGAGGAAATACAACAACTTCACACTGTGGATCACCGGATCGGCTTTCACCCTCCGGGGAAATTTCATTTCAACCCCCGTTGTTGAAATTTCATTCGGTTTCACCAGCCCGGGGTCGTCACTGTGGTTGCCGCAAGCCCGCCTCTGCTCACTCTAGGCCGCCATGTGTGACGCTGTGTTTCGTTGTGAAAGCAAAACTACTTTGTTTGGCCTTCCAAAAGAGGACATGACTAGAAATCAGTATAAGTCATTATAATCCGTAATGATGTCCCCACTGGATGCAACAAATGACTCGTTTATAATGGGTTTTAATGTTTTTGTCTCGTCGCTCCGGCTGG
>NW_015505677.1:537566-571727 GCF_001515645.1 Sinocyclocheilus grahami
AAAAATGTAAAAATCGACGTGTTTCAGAAAGGCGGGGCATAGAGGAGAAACAATAATGTACAGTATGTGGAAAATACTGTGTTTTTTTAACCTTAAACCGCATAAACACATTTCATTACACCAAATACACAAAATATTGTTCTTTTTAGCAACATCTTATGACCCCTTTAACACTAGCATTCTCTCTTCTTTCTGTTCTTTTCACCTGTTTTATTTTTATTTTTCAAAAAACTCAACACTAATGTTCCCTATTCTTTTTCTATTCTATCTGCTTGTTTTCTTTTTATTTATTAAAAGAATAAAATAAAAAATACCTTGCTACGTGTACTGCGTTAGGCTAACCGAGACTTGTCACAGCACTTTCATATGATTGTCCTTTTGTTGGTTTTGATAGCTTCTATTGTCCTCATTTGTAAGTCGCTTTGGATAAAAGTGTCTGCTAAATGACTAAATGTAAATGTTTCCTGTTACTTTTTAAAAGCATGTTCATCCTCAAACTTTGAGTCACATTAGCAGGGGTGAAGGAACCATTCAAAAAACATATTATTTTTCAAATACTGTACATTATTGTAGGTAGTACCAAGTATGCGCATGGACTGTCTTGAACTCCATTCATGTTTATTGTAAGAAAAGAGCAGTACTGATATTCTTCAGAGTTCCACTGAAGAAAAAAAAAGACATTTGGATTTGGAACAACGCGAGGGTGTGTAAATAAAAACAGATTTTCAGTCTGTATGTGAGCCATTATTCACTAAGTAACACAACAAGGCTTAATACAAAGCTCGTTTTTAGCAGTGTCAACTTTGAGGAAAGTGAGACCACCACTGACGACCGATTTCATTGGTTTTCGGTCTGTTTCTGTGGGACAACATGTCATCGGCACCTCGCTATGTCGGCTAAGATCGGACGGCGTGACGCCAGCCCCGGCACAAATGGCGAGTGGGCGTGGCTACGTGCGCTCTCCGCCCCTCCCTCCCCCGCTTAGCGTGGGCGGCCCCGTGTGGCTGGAAGAACGTAACACGACACCCCCATAGAGGAGGAGGAGGAGGCAGAAGAAGAGGAGGAGGAGGAAGAGGAGGAGGAGGAGGAGGCAGACGGGAGAGAGAGAGTTGCACGGAGTGAGTGGAAAAAGAAAAAGTCCGTGGAAAGAGAGGAAGAAAAGTGTTCTCTCGGTTGTTTTGATTTTGTCGGCTTCGCCTCATGTTTCAGCGAGAAGCCTTGAATATGCAACTTCGCAGCGTATATAAAGTAATCAGGAGTTCAGCGCGGACACGGTGCTCCTCCATCTGCACGACGCGCTCCGATATCTGACCGTAAAAGAGCGAGTCTGTCCGGCCACTAGGCAACAACGAGCGTCCTCCACGCTGGGGAGGGAAAACAAAACACGAAAACTGCAAACAGGCCGGGGGAGGACGAGTGAAGGGGCTGGATTTGAGGAGGAAAAGTTTACAGAGGAGTTTTGTGTGCGATCCTGAGCTCACCGAGAATTCATCTCTCTCTCTCTCTCTCTTTCTAACTTGCTCTCTTTCTCAGTTAGCACGACTGCTAACGAAGCGGCTATACTCTCCAACATGAAGACCCCGGGCGATACGGGTAAGTTTTCCCACACAACAACAACAACAGATCGGTATAATCCAATTTTAGATTACTGTTGCCAGAAAATCCAATTTTAGAGAGTTTTGAGGTGTTTGTCGTTTTAGAGGAGTTTCTCTCTGGATCTGCAGCCCGCTAATTCCGCTCGGATTAACGTTAGGTGACAATGTGTTTATAATATTCGTATTTTAAGCGACTTTTTTGCGCGCAGACGCAAGTCCGATAAGTATTAAACGTTACGATGTGTGATACAGTGTTGTTGTGAAAGTATTGTGAAGTTAGAAGCTAGTTGGCAAAGTTAGTTTGACTGGGTTTTGGGTGTTTCGTCTGGTTTTGTGTAACGTTAGGCTGATCACTCCGTATTGTGTGACATTTACGGGTGTTTTTGTGTAGCTGTCATTCTGCCTTGTTCGTTGGTGTTGTTGTGAAAGTATTGTGAAGTTAGAAGCTAGTTGGCAAAGTTAGTTTGACTGGGTTTTGGGTGTTTCGTCTGGTTTTGTGTAACGTTAGGCTGTACCGATCACTCCGTATTGTGTGACATTTACGGGTGTTTTTGTGTAGCTGTCATTCTGCCTTGTTCGTTGACATGAAAAGGTTTGCTTATAGGGATTCAAATCGATATTTTAGAGCTCACAACTTTTGAACCGTCCCGATTTAGACAGTCACGTCTGTTTTAGACACGATTCACATGCTATTACGCTTCCAGGTGCATTACACTTTATGAGAAATGTAAAGGTGTTTAAAATGGCTTTACAACCGCTTGTGTTGATCCAGTATGGCATCCACCATTTGCGAGTAACTTTCAGCCATTTGGCCCTGAGAAAGTGGCATCCCATCACAGCGCCTCTCTGTGTGAGCTGGAGGATCTTACACAATGTTTCACATTTATGCTTTGTTTGTGTTTACTGTTGTGTTTTGCTCATTTATGGGGTCTTGTGTCTAAAAATGTAATGTTGAATGTCATATGAATGTTTCACTGGGCTCCAGGTCGTTTAGTAAGTCCTGCTTTTCTTTGTTTACTTTGTATGGAGGCTCATTTTGGATAAGCTGACCATCACTTTTACTTGCTTGATCTAGTTGTTTGACGAGCTAAAACCACTTTTCTGTAACCCTTAAATTGGCAGGAACTTAATAAGAGTTTTAGTTTTGCAGTATGTAATTGTAATATAAACACCCAACATGTCAAAGATATGAACAGTTACCTTGAGTTCAGTTCATGTTACTACTAGTCTAGATAAAGAAAGTGAGTTGATGCCAGTTTTTATACCAACTCATCATGTCCCCCTTGTGTATATTATCTTAAAGTAGTTTTGCATTGTAATCTGTGCCTTACGACCGCTTGGTTCATAAGAACCTGGTGAATATTCATCTGGTTGAATGGAAAAATGCTGCCAGTTCATGCAAGTTCAGTCTCTGTTGGGTGTCTGAGCTCCACCAACGCTGAAGTCGTGGTCTTATGCATTAAACCATTAGCTACTTCTTCCATTCGTACTCCCCCTCATTTGGTCTGCAGTATAAAGTAAGCCATGAGAAAGTGGCATCCCATCACAGCGCCTCTCTGTGTGAGCTGGAGGATCTTACACAATGTTTCACATTTATGCTTTGTTTGTGTTTACTGTTGTGTTTAGCTCATTTATGGGGTCTTGTGTCTAAAAATGTAATGTTGAATGTCATATGAATGTTTCACTGGGCTCCAGGTCGTTTAGTAAGTCCTGCTTTTCTTTGTTTACTTTGTATGGAGGCTCATTTTGGATAAGCTGACCATCACTTTTACTTGCTTGATCTGGTTGTTTGACGAGCTAAAACCACTTTTCTGTAACCCTTAAATGGGCAGGAACTTAATAAGAGTTTTAGTTTTGCAGTATGTAATTGTAATATAAACACCCAACATGTCAAAGATATGAACAGTTACCTTGAGTTCAGTTCATGTTACTACTAGTCTAGATAAAGAAAGTGAGTTGATGCCAGTTTTTATACCAACTCATCATGTCCCCCTTGTGTATATTATCTTAAAGTAGTTTTGCATTGTAATCTGTGCCTTACGACCGCTTGGTTCATAAGAACCTGGTGAATATTCATCTGGTTGAATGGAAAAATGCTGCCAGTTCATGCAAGTTCAGTCTCTGTTGGGTGTCTGAGCTCCACCAACGCTGAAGTCGTGGTCTTATGCATTAAACCATTAGCTACTTCTTCCATTCGTACTCCCCCTCATTTGGTCTGCAGTATAAAGTAAGCCTTATGGTATGGTAGAAGTTTTCCATGTTGTGCGTCGTGTCTGGGACGCAAGTCTGCGTTTTCGCGTAGGCGTGCAGAGGTGGGGTGCTGCGCACGCTTACTAGCTCATGTCAACTCCAAACAGAGTGGGGTTTTAAAGGTAGCAGAACTCACAAAGTGTGATCTTAGTCGTTTTCATTGATCCAGGGCATTTCATTAAGATTTCCTGCATGTGAAGTGCATTGTGGGTAAAAAATACCCAACATGTAGGTCAGGTAGGCTATATGCTGGAGTTGATTTTATCCATCACCCAACCCTTTATTTTAAGACTGGACAGGAAAACAAACAGAAGGTGAAAAGAGTTTCTACAAGCGGAAATGAGCTGTATGGCTAATCTTTGTGCCATATCAAATAGTTCCTTTTAGGCGAGGTGTTCCCCGCGCAGGTCACCAAGGCTTTGTGTTGGAGAGATGAAATCGGTCTCTTTCTTTTGAATAGCTACTCTTTATTAAAGAGTCACCTAAACCAGCTATTTTACCTGCCGGTTAATAGTATTGTGTTGGGATGAAGTCACTGCCGTGCTGCTTTGATCACATGTGAGTTTTTTTTCTACTGTTATTCTAGTAAGTTTTGTCGCAGAATTTGGCTTGGATCACAGATTTATTTTGTTATTTTATTAGCTGTTGAAGTTCCAGTGTGCTTCTCACTAGGGTTTGTGCAAAAAGATATTCCGTTGCATCAGTCGTTTGCACTTTGGCACCCTTGTTTGGCCGTCAACTCTCGCCCAGCTAAGCGCGATATCTGTCTGTCTGCCTTGTGGGCCAATAAGTGGCCTATTTTTGGTGCCTTTTTCCAATTGCGTTATTCATTATATCAACAGTTTGCCACATGTGGGTCTCACATCTGGAACCGGGCTCTCTGTTGTCTCTTCCAGCGTATGAAGTTTAAGGGACCCACATGGGCAATTAGCCAGCGCTTTGGGAGGGTGGCGGTGGGTGCCATTATTTTTCAAAGGAGGGTCTGGGTCAGGTTGGGCTGAGCGTAGGTGTTGGTGTTTAATTACTCATTCGCTGCAAGGTATGATTCACTGTTCCATTGGCAAGAACGTGCCATGGGTGTTTCTTTTTACTATTTGGATGTTGTTGCATATTATTGTTTTTTTTTTGTTGCAGTAGCAGTAGTCAGTAAGATGAGTGTTAATACTAAATTCACCCCGAACCCTTCAGTTTGTAAATGCAGCTTCTCCATAACAAACCATCTAGTATGGAGGAACCTTTTGTTTCTTTGTTTTAAATGTTTGGATTCTTTTTCGACAATGGATCTTGGTTTTTTGAGTTAACATGTAATCATCTTACTTGTATGACTGAACCTGTCTAGAGTCGCTCAGGAAGTGTGCATGCGATTGGTTGGTGTGTTTTATGTGGCTCGGCAGATTGTTTCCTGGCCTGTGTTTTTTCCTGGAAACACCGTATAGACAAACATCTAACCCAGTCACACAGTGAGACTCGTATACTACGATTTGACCTATAGTGACACATTTACTTTCTTCTTAAATATTGAGCTTCCTTTCAGAATATTTAGAGAATTATCCTAGCAGAAGTGAAGCTTAGATATCAGCTGCCAGATACTTTTAAAGCTTCCTTGTCACATCTGTAAACTTTTTTCCCCCCCATTAAACACATGAGTTATCATTTTTCCTTTGAAAAAGGATGACTTCTGCCAGAGCTAAAGTTAGTTCAAATAGAAACCTCTGTCCTAAATTTTCATATATAGTAGAAAAGCTTGTGATGAGTGCCTGTTGTCATAGGACATCCTGTTGGGTTTGTGCAAGGCATTTTCCAGCATCTAAAGATGGATTCAATCACCGTGACCTAAATATATTGGCTCATCTCAGTTCAAAAGGGCTTGAAATATCTTCTCTTTTAATCTTTCTTGAGTCAGTCTCATTTGTTTTCCTGTCTGTAATCTCAGATCAATACCTTTCTGTCGGATTCAAGCTAGTTTTCTTGAGATTCATGGTTGATCTTATGATGAACAGTGCAGTTTGTAACGGCGTGCTCATCACATGTGACTTCTTTTTCTTTATAGTACACAGGTGGTGTAAGGTTCAGGTGGCGCTTTGTCATCTAACGGCACACCTTTCTTTAATCTGCATTTCAGAACTCAGGTGCCCGTGTTTCTAATGCCGTGCACGCTGGATCTTTGTGTCAAGCAGGTTGCTAACCGAGGTTTGAGCTCAACCAACTTGTGGAGTGTTGTGTCTAGTGGAGACCACGGTTTGGTGGGAACTCTGAGGTTTTGTCGAGACTGTGGCTGACAGTTTTTCCCCCCGTGTGTGTTTGTCTGTGTTAGCGTGTGGCTTTGGCCGTCCTTTTGGTGTGTGTGTGTGGTCATGCTCGTGTAACAATTTGTGAGTATGTGATGTGTATATTTTCCTTGACATTTTCAAGAGCGTTCCCATTTGGAGTTTGTGCCCAGGCTTATGGTGAGGGAAGTTGTGAAGTGCTAGCGAGCATTTGAGAGTTTATTTTCAGTTTAGAACTCGATCTGAAAAGGGCAAAAAAATTAATTCCTGGGTTACTAGGTTGGGAATTTTTGTTGGCGTCACAAACGCCACAAATCAGGTTTTTATGTCACATTATATTGCACACTGCAGGCAAACAAATTATGGCAAGTAATCAAACACACTTGTCTAAACTCTCTATCTCTCATATGAAGTGTAGTAAATCAGTTTCCTATTTGTTGAAGTAAATCAGTTTGTTTGGATTGTTCATTACAGTGAACTAAAAAATAATGCTTCTCTGTGCAAATCTCTGTTTTATGTTTTCTTTTTTTTGTACAAAATATTTGTGCCTTTAAATACTGTGTTTTCAATGATAGTCATAAAATTAGAGTTTTTTTTTTTTTTTTTTGGGTATGCATGAGTCTGAATGGATGACTGGTCATCCAACAACTGAGTAGTCAATTTGTTTTAAACACTTTTTTTTTCTTATTTTTCTTTTAATATTTCAATTAGAGTTATTGTATTTCAGTTAAAGGGGTCATATGATGCGATTTAAATTTTTCCTTTCTCTTTGGAATGTTACAAGCTCTTGGTGCATAAAGAAGATCTTTAAAGTTGCAAAGACTAAAGTCTCAAATCCAAAGAGATATTCTTTATAAAAGTTCAGAGTCAACCACGCCTACCTAAAACAGCTCGGTCTAACACGCCCCCACATATCTACATCACTATCTGGGTAGATTTGCATAACGCCGCCCAGATGTTCACGCAAAGAAAGAAGGTGTAACTTTTATTCTCGCTGTAGTATTGTTGTTGCCGCCGCCATGTCGTGAAGGCGCTGTGTGTTTCGTTGTGAAAGCGAAACTACTTTGTTTGGCCTTCCAAAAGAGGACGATATCTGCTTCGTCATGCCTGGAGCTGATCCATGCAGGTTGCTGAGGAAATAAACCAACTTTGCGCTGTGGATCACCGGATCGGCTTTCACCGCGTGAGTCCTGCCCGGGGTCGTCACATGTGGTTGCCGCAAGCCTCCTTTGTCGAATCCGCCAGCCGCTCCGTTCTCAAACCCGCCGCCTCTGCTCACTCTAGCCCTCCGGCCATTCCTCACTCTAGCCCCCGGCCTCTGCTCACTCTAGGCCGCCGTGTGTGATGCTGTGTTTCATTGTGAAAGCGAAACTACTTTGCTTGGCTTTCCAAAAGTGAACACGACTAGAAATCAGTGGTTAAGTTGTATTTACAACACTGTTCCAGAACACTTCAACCCAAATATTCAGATGTGTGCAGCACATTTTATGGAGGACTGTTTCCTGATCCTGGTAGAGTAGACTACAATGCCGGCTGTTCTGACTCACAGATTGTAAGTACGTTTTTTTATGTTTAAAGCGAGTTTTTTGGGCAGTGTAGAGTAGGGCTTGTTGTTTGTAATTTCTCCATTCACAAATGCAGGCATGGTTTTATGTTTACGCAGCGCGATGCAACGCAACGCGTAAAAAGACAGGATAAGTCATTATAATCCATAATTATGTCCCCACTGGATGCAACGAATGCCTCGTTTATAATGGGTTTTCATGTTTTTGAATCATCGCTCCTGCCTGACAGGGCATCATCACAATATGGTAATATTTCCGTCACACGCTTGAGGTATTCGGCCAATCATAACGCACTGGATAGCTGGCCAATCACAGCACACACCTTGCTTTTCAGAACGATGAGCTTTGTAAAAATCGACGTGTTTCAGAAAGGTGGGGCATAGAGGAGAAACAATAATGTACAGTATGTGAAAAATAATGTGTTTTTTGAACGTTAAACCGCATAAACGCATTTCATTACACCAAATACACAAAATAATGTTCTTTTTAGCAACATCATATGACCCCTTTAACAGTTTGCATTGTAAAACTCTTTCAGAAGTTACTGTTGTGCTCAGTTCAGTTTAGGGGTGTAAGAAAATATCGATATATGTGAGTATCGCAATATTTTGTTTGGAGATACTTTATCGATTCTCAAAAAGTTTATATCCCGACCGCTAGATAGCAGTCTTCTTATCTCTGAACTTAAACCGTGACAGCGTGTGTGTTCCTCTCCTGCAAGGTTTCTCCCACAAACATTCTAATATTGCACATAATTTTTTGCGCAGCTCGTCAGTGAACAACGGCTCTGTGTAGTTAATGCTGCTCAATGTGAAAGCACACACGTGATAGAGATTTACCGCTGATTACAGAACCGGCTTTCTGACAAGATGCGCATTAAATATCGCATGCGATTTATCGTGCAGCCCTAATAAAACACATCAAATTCATCCTAATTAAAGTACCAAAAACGATAAATCTTATAAGTTCTTTTACTGAAAATGTGTCGTCAAATGTCAGTAGTGGGATGAAAAGAAAAACTGACCAGTTTCAGCATCTACAATGTACATTTAAATGTTTTAAACCATGACTCTTCATGAAGATGTAACGATTAACCACGAGCCGGTTAAAAATCAATTCAAATATGTGACGATTCAAATTGGTTGAGATGCTAAACAAATCGCGATTCAATTAGAGGTAGGATTTATATGAATGTATGTCTGAGGGGAACTTACTGACTTTAGAAAAGTTAAGATGGTAATATTTCTTTTCATCTTGCCTCTGTATAATGCATATTAAAGTTCATAAGTGCAGCGCTGCTTTGTTTACAGCGGAAACCAAGGAAATGCTTTAAGCGCCACCTGCTGGCAGAGAGTGAATCTGCGTCTCATTCAGCTCAGCTTTCATGCAGATATTTTTTATGTATACTTTCAGAAAACTGAAGTCAAATCATTCAGTTTTTGCTTCAAATTTCAAAATTATACAACCTAATTTAGATTAAAAACTTCATGCTGCATGTATGCAGCATCTTTGTTTGGATCATGATTAAAATGCAGTGGTTGCCTCTAATTTTAAATGGAAAGAGCACAGACAAAGCCTTATTTTGTTTATATGAAGAGATTTATTTTATTTGTGTTACTTATTTGATTTGGGGCTTGTTTTAAAATTTCAATTTAGTTTTGTTATTTACATTTACATTATATTAAAATTTTGTCATTTAGCAGACGCTTTTATCCAAAGCAACTTACAAATGAGAACAATAAAAGCAATCAAAACCTATATTAGTATATTATTATAGTGTTATATTTAAATTTCACAAAGAAACATGCAGCATTTTGTCCAGACAATAATAAGAGGACACATTTAATTTATAATTTGTCTTAAATCTCATTTTGTAAATAAATAAAATCAAAATCGTGAAATCAAAATCTCGAATCGAATCTTGCAGGTCATCCCTCCTCTCGACCATGATCAGTCAAATCTTAACTTTTGCAAGCACTTAATTGTTCCCCCTTTACTCGTACTGCACAAAAAGTGGTTCAGTAGCGTTGAATGTTACAGGGACAGATTAATGCAAATGCAGATTCCACTGTGTTCTGGTTGAAAAAATAATTATATATATATATATATATTTGTAAATTTTTTTTTTTTTGCTAAGGTTTGCATAATATGGTGTGTTCTAAATGACAGTTTTCCTAAATGTATATCCTATTCTCCTATTCTTAAAGTAAGAAGTATCCCAATATATCGTCTTTCTTGCAGTATCGCAACATATTGTATCGCAACCCCTGTATTGTGATACGTATCGTATCGCCAGATTCTTGCCGATACACAGCCCTAGTTCAGTTGTTTCTGTATGGTTTTTCTAGATTTATGTTTTTGATGCACATTTATGTGTTAGAATGTTTAATTTAGAACCTGAATTACTGTTTTCATGCAAGACTTATTGATTACGTGTGTATATGTAAAAAAAAATCAGTTTAAACAGTTTTTTCCTCATAGCTTGTAGTGAACTGTTTCCAGAGTAACTGTAGTTGAACAATTTTTAAATATGCAGCTTATAGTTTTGTCAAAAGTACTGTCCCCAATCAAGTGAATTGCATTTGAACTAATTTTTTTATTTGTCTTTTATAGATTCTATTCTAAGACTCTAGATTCTATCATTTAAACTATTATGTTTGTTTGAAGTGTGTGTTTTGTGTGCACGTGTATGGAGCACATAGTTTATTATTGGGGCCCAGACCCCCCACATTCCACTTTAATGGCTGCTGTCTGTGTTGCATTACACACACACACACGCACACACCAGCCTACGCTCAACGAGGCGGCACACACACGTTCCTAATTCTCACAGTTGTGCGCTCTCTCCGTCTCTTGAGCTGCCATCTTTGTGGTGACGCCACTTTGACTCGCTCCCACTTTTATTTTTATGCAACCAATTTATTTTTGCAGGCAGAATCCAGTGTTAGTGCAGCACGGCTGGGAATAGAGAGACAGAGAGGAAGGCAGTCAGTGATCATGATTGATACTACATAGGGTCACGCAGGTTTGATCTGGGCTCCTGATCTGAGTCGCGGAGGTCTGCGTGGAGGATAGAGTACTTTCAGAACCTGTCAATGGGTTTCCGATTCCGTGTAGGCCACTGAATGTAGCGGTGGAACTTTCAGCCACTTTTGCAGAACAGTGGAAATTAGAGTATTAGCAGATGAAATTATTTGCGAACCGAATGTTTTCAGTGGGATTCTGATGTCTCGTGGCTCTTAGGTGATTTCCAGACCTTTAAAGCGTGTGGTTTCGAGTTGAACGACCTATAAAGTCATGCCGGCCTCAATGGGACATTTAGCCTAATTCTAACTTCATCAAGAGCTAGTGGCTGTGACTGGCATGTGGCTGTGCATAGTTTGCGGAGGCCTGATGTCTGTGCGCTAATGGAAAGCTTGTAAATGAAAGGCCCATTAGCAGCGAGGGTTTTCGGTACTGCAGTCTTGGCCCGGGGTGGGAGAGAAAACAGGGAGCGACCGTGGAGACGGCATTCTAATCCAGCAGCTGGAGCCATGGCGTGTGCCGTCAGCAACTGTGTGTGTGTTTGTCTGCATTCGTCTTTGGAGGAAAATGAAAGTGAAGACTGAGTCTAGAGACTTAACCACAACACAGAACTTGAAAAGAGGCAATCTATTGACTTCTCGTTCTCGGCCCCACACCGCCACCTCTTTTTCCACTCCATCGCACACTGTAGATCAAGGAGACAGATTATCTGTATTTTGACTATAATGTAGACTGTTGGCACAGGTTGCTCGTTGCATTATTTTCATACTGTTGGGTAGTGGAGTCTATGCTTGTGTGTGGAAAAATCTAGATTTTTTTTTCAAGTGTTTTTCAAAAATGGTGTTTCATGTAAAAAAAAAAAAATGCAATATTCAGAAAAAAAATTTCAATAGGAAGGAATCATATGTCGGTACCATATTTACTATCAGCCGATTTATTTATTCGTTCATTCATTTTGGTCAATATTGGGTATTTTTATTCATACTAATTTTGCATATCATACTAATTTCTCCTATTTTTACATTTGATTATTTTTTTCCACTTTTTAAACACTCACTTAAAGTTAAAATCTTTAAATATACTAATAGTTTAATAGCACTGTTCAATTTAATTTATACTGTGCATTATAATGTTGTGATGCGTAATTTCTGTTTTAGCATTTAAATGTTTAATTTACATTTTTTTTTATCAAAATAAGTAATAAAACAATTTTTTGTTAATTTTTTATGTTTTATTTTTTTATTTATTTAGTTAAAATGCTATAGTATTGTATTAAAATGCTAATCTTTTATCACTTGTTTATTATGTGTCACGTTTCACTCTGTCAACTATGAATTAGCTTTTCTTTGCTCTAGAGATGCTGCTATCTGTGTAAACCTGTTGCTGATGCCAGTTCTGTCAGTGCTTTTCAATTTCATTTGCATGTCGTCGTACGTCTGTAAACTTCAGCGATGGCCTTCATGGAAATAGCCTGCTGTGATCAATCTACCTTGACTTATTTACAGTTAAAGTGGTAATGCCACACTCGCGGCATACAGGCAAGTGTTATTGTTCAGTCAAATGAGCTAGTTGTGCTGTGTGTCGACAAACAAATCCTAAATTAAAACTGTCGAAGTGTTTACCTTGCAACCACGCTGTTGAGAAAGCTTATTATTTACTCCTTTTCCTCTGCCTAAATATAGAGCCCACAAAGAATAGGAGGAAGGGAGGGAAGTGGGCGAGAGATGGAGAGAAACAGAACGAATGAGCACGGGGGCCCTAAACATTTCTGAGCCTTTAAATACAGACCAGAGACGCAGAGGATGGCGTTTTTGTTTTCTTTTTCGTACTTGCGTCACGGCTCTGCCATAAAAAAGAGCTGTTGCAGCTGAACGCTAATCGCAAACAGAGACAATGGCAATACAACCCTCTATGGACACCTTGGCAATTGAATCGCCATTGGCTAGTACATGTTTTTGTTTACTCGCCAGACTGAAATACTATACTATACTATACTAGACTATAATTATATAAAGTTATGCCATTTTACAAACATATATAATGTTTGTAAAATGGTACAGCTTTTTAAATATCTGAAAGTACACTCTTAATATCAGTCAGTCAAGCATTATAATATGATAATCAAGTATTATTTAATAATAGAAGTTTAGTAATTAGAATTAAAACTTGGTAACCATGAACGTGGGACTGGTGCTGGTGCTTTTTTTTGGTCATTCAGTGTTCCTGTAAAAAAATAAGAACGAACAACAATACTGATAAGATATTATTATTATTATACGAATTCTACTAATAAGAACAATATAAAAACGTACTAAGGATTAATGAGCTACTGGAATCATGAATATTAATCAGGTTATGTGCGTTTGCTCGAACTGATTAGCTGAAATCAAAACAGGGACGATAATAGGTGTCGTGCACCTTCACACTAGAGTTTACGTTACGCCAAATACACAAACGCAGGTGCGCAGCGCATCCATTCAGATGAACTGAAAAATATCACTGATCGCTTGACGGAGAGTGAAACTCTGAAGCGCTCAGTCAGAGTGTTCTGTGAGTGAAAATATATCTGTGCTAATCATATACTCAGCCTCCAACTCACACACTGGCGAGTAAAATCTGAGAATTTATTAGCCATTGGCTACTATTAGACATCATTTAGTCACCCAGAGTGAAGATTTAGTCGCATATGCAAGTGATTTGCTCGCAATGTAGAAGGTTGCAATAGGTGCTGTTTTTAGAGACTTTACGCACAGAAATGGCAAAAGAATGATGCCAAGGCGGTAGGGCTGTCAAAATGGCTGAAAAACTAAATTCGAATTTTGTACATAAATGTTATCAAAATTCGAATTATATTCTAATTTAAAATGCATAATTTCAGTTAGGGTGAAGAAAGGCTTTTGGCTTCTCTTCTGAGGCCACAAGAGGGCGCATCGAGCAAAATATTACTAATGCACGTTTATTCAAAGCATAAGATAACATGAATATCTGTGAAAAAATTGCATAATGTTTAAAATAATGTTTCTAAACCAATTATAATTAAGTTGCTTAAACAACTATAAACAAAATCGCATCATGTATGTATGCATAGTTTAATACAAAGGGCGGAAAGCCAATCACACAGAGTACATTTTTCATTTAAAAACATGAGATGCAGTGGGATGAGGAAAAAACCCCGCCATAAAGTCTCGAGATATGTTTTTTTCAAAGTTAAACTTGCATTAATTTTACATGGCTTTCTAAACATGTGGCTCCTTTGTGCGAGATGCGAGTGCAACGGTGATAGATGTCCCTCTAGAAAATGTGCGAAATATGTGTTCTGTGTGAACTGCTTGGTTTCAGTTTTGATGTAAGCAATATCTTCTCCGCATTGATGTTCTCTTTTTCCGCAATATTTTTAATAAACAATGCAGCAACGCCGCATCTAGTGGCTTCAACTGGATAGGCTAACAAAAACATTAAAATGCAACGACACTTACATCGACTGGCTGCCTGTTTGCACACCTAAAATGTGGATTTTTATTTTAAATTCGACGAATATTCTAAATTCGAATTTTTTTCTGACAGCCTTACAAGGCGGTAGGGGTGTAACAGTACACAAACATGATGGTTCGGTACCTACCTCGGTTTTGACGTCACAGTTCGGTTTCGGTACAGCAGAGAGAAAAAATTAATCACAAAATTGCTTTTTTAATATTAAACCGTGGTTTACTGAACAAATGGCTGTTTCTTTAAATAAATTTGAAATTAAAATTTTCTTAGAGATAAAAATCCACCTCGGATTCTGCTCTAAACTATAGGTAGCCCTTTTACATTACTAAGGTTACAATTAACAGCAGAGCCCAAACTTAAATTTAATTACTATTCATTTTTATATAATGATCAACACACAATTGTGTGCAAACATGTAAATTGCACATAATGCAGATTTTAAATTAACTTAACACTTGTTGTTGAAATATAATTTACAAAGTGCCTCTCATAACTCGTTTCATAACAGATTTATTTAAACATTAAATAATTAAGACATTATAAACGGGTAAAGTATAATAAGAGTATAATCTAATATTTAGCAAAATGCTCTTCTTTAGACTTCATTTATAGCAAACTAACGAGCTGTGGACTGATGACGTGCCTGAGGTAAAGTAAATGCTACATGACATTTTGTTTACAAGCTGTTTTATTGACATCTTTATTTCGTGTTAAATCTAGTAGTAAAGAGGAATGGATGATCGCGCTGCATTTGAACGTTTATACAGCGATCTATCCCACCACATCAAAGAGCGTTAAAACAGCATTTATTGTTTGAATTTCCTGAAAAGAATGGATTTAATTTGAAAGATGAGAATTAGTTTCTTATCAAAAGTAACAATATATAAAACTGAAAGTTTCCAATGAAGTTCTGCTCATGCAGTGTATTTTACGCTCATGTATGCTATATTTGTACATGTGTACCGAACTGAAAGACCCGTACCAAAAATGGTCAGTTTGAATACATGTACTGTTATACCCCTAAAAGCCGGATATTAGCATCCAATTTCCTCGAACTTGCATGTAATGCTCTGTTCATCAGCTGTTTTGTTTGTTCGTGCCGGTACAGTTTGTACAGGAGCTTATGTCATATTGTTTTTCTAAGTGTGTGTTTAGGGCCCTGTCAAGCGAGGGTTTCGTCTGGCGGTCTCCTGACTCCATACCCATTAGTGACAGTAACCGTCAGAGAAACAGCAGTCCCAGCAGAACCCACAGACACCAGGGGACGTGCCTGTTTTAGCTGTTATTGCGCTTTGATTGAGCGTGTTTGTGTGCACGCGCTAAGTTGTCTTGTGGGCTTGTGGTCTTATGTGAAAAAAAAGTGTGTATTATGGAACACTGGTTTGTTTGGAAGTACCTCATAGAAGTTTCTTGTAAAGTCATTCCTCAGCCTTCACCAGAGTCTGACGTGTTTAGCCCTCGTCTGGGGTTTATTTTATGTCCCTTCTTCTTATTAAAGGACGTCTACCTGTTGATCATCACCATATTGCCAATTTTGGCTTTCTCATTCATTTTTTGTAAGGCAAACATCCCTGTTACAGTTGCTGGTTAGAGATTTGAACAAACCCCTAAGCTTATGTATTCAAATTTGGCACATAACTCATCCTGCTACAGTCAAATTGTGTGGCGTATTGAGTACTTGACCAAGATTTTTGATACAATTTTAAATAAAAAAATGTTTAGTAAAGACTTACTCTGAAGCAACCACTGCAACAAAATAGCAATAAATAGACTTGGCTACTTAAAGGGATAGTTCACCCACAAATGTAAAGTTTGACATCTTCATATATTGTAAAATTAAATGATAAACTTATATGATGTAATTGTATAAAATTCATTCATGTCATTTCAAACCTTTAGACTGACTGACTTGTGCAAAACACAAAATGAGGTATTTTGAAGAATGTTTTGTCCATACAGTGAAAGTCAATGGGGTCCAAAACGACTTTAGAGCCCATTGACTCTAATTGCATGGACAAAAAACACAGAGACATTTTTTGAAATACAGTCTTCAGTGTTTCAAAGAAGAAAGTAAGTCATACAGGTTTGAAACTACATTAATGAATTTTCATATTTGGTTAAACTGTCCCTTTAATCTTTCTGTGTTGATTAGAATCAAATTTACTTTGGATATTTTAGCTTGTGCGTTTTGATTTCATTAATTGATTAATTGCATTCAGTTTTTCTCTCTCTCTCTGCTATACGTGTATTTATAGCACTAAAGTGTCTTGTTGCTAGGAGATGGTGTGGGAGCCAGGGACCCAACGCACGAGAGAGAAAAAGGTATGAGTGTGGAGGGAAAAGGCGCACTTCTTGTGAATGCTGAATGACAAATACACTCACGCATATGCCGTGAGTCAGCGCTGACGCGCACACGCTGTGGGAAGCTTTGTGTTTCTGTGTGCCCACTCGCTCGGTGGAGGTCTGGTCCCACAAACACACAACTAATCATATATGAGCCGTTTAGTGTGACAGGTCTTGTTAAAATTTGCATGAATGGTGGGAAATGCATTTAACTTGAGGATCTGGAGACTTTTCGAAGTCGCATTCCTATAAACCTTTTTGAAAAAGGAGCCAAAATTACAGCAACAATTGGGGTTTGGTGGGGTGCATTGTTTTTTTATTTTAGTGCACATTTTCAACTATTCTTTATCATTTCTAATGCAGTTATGCCAGTGTTTCCTGAATGTTCACCACACAGCAAAAGGAATCAAGTCTTTGAGTTTTACTCAAGTTGTGAATACGAGTTTGCAGTCTGAATTGAATGTTTTTACTTCTGCTAAATAAAAGCGAAAATGCATCTTTCTGTTGAGTTGATTCAATAGCAAATGACTCTTATGAGCTGGTTCTTTTTAGTGAATCAAAAACATACAACGCAACCTGTGTAGTTCATTCACGATTGATTGTCTCTTATTTGCTGGAATCAGAAGCATTGTCTGATTCATGATTAAATGACTCTTATGAGCTGGTCTGAATCAACCCGACGTATCCTTCACTGAATGAACTTGCTAAGTGGTTACCGAATCAACGTCTGACTCACTCATTGAACTGTTATTATTACTTTATACATGAGCCACAATTGTGTAGGCTACTTAAAGTTTGTGAAACTTAAATCACTGACTTGTTGCTAATATAACTCTGTGTTGTTTACCTCAAGAAATCTAACTGATCTGCTGCTTTTTTCAGTTCTGTATCTCCGATCTGCCAGATCTCTCAACCAAACATCTCAATCATGAGTCAAGCCACATTGCCGACTGTTCAGCAGTTGTCACGGACAGTTAGTACCAGCCCACGGTGTCCAAGTCATCCTACCGCCCCCCTGCTCAGCGTGGGTCCCTGCAGCACATGTGTGCGGTTGGCAGTGGCGGTAATGCTGAGCTGTTCTGCGTTCGATGCCTAACACGGTGATAGGCTTTAATAGCAGCCAAGCTCTAAACCGTCTGAAAGGGGCAGAGGTGTAAAGTATTTGAGTAAATGTAATTAATTACATGAGGAGTTATTATTAATTACACAAATGTAATTAATTACATTTGTGAGGAGAGCAATCACATTTATTTTCTAAAACCAAAATTATGTATACCTGTATATATATATATTAGGGCTGTGCAAAAAATTGAATCCGATTTTCATGCGCATCTCGTCAGTAAAGGCACTCCTGTGATTAGTAGTAAATCTCCAGCACGTGCTTTCAGATGGAGCGGCATTTACTACACAGAGCCCTAGTTCACTGACAAGCTACACAAAATCACGTTCAAAATCGCTGGCGATTCATTGCCGATTTTGAACACGATTTTGTGTAGCTTATATATATATATATATATAATTTTGGTTTTAGAAAATAAATGTGATTTGCTCTCCTCACAAATCAACACTTTCTAGTTTTCACTGGCATGTCTTTTTGACTTGTGCATCTTTGAGCCTATATTTAATATAAGTAAAATACTTCAGTACTGTTAAAATCGGATACTCTTAAGACTTTTACTCAAGTTGTTTTGGAGTAATTTTCTCTGTAAGGTACTTTTACTCAAGTATGGTTTTCAGGTAATATTTACACCTCTGGAAAGGGGCATTCCAGTGAACACAACAACACGTCGTGCGCCAAGACCCTCTCTCTCTCTCTCTCTCTCTCTCTCTCTCTCTCTCTCTTCCTCTCTCTCTCTTTTGTGTGCGAGTGTGGGAATTATGCTGTTATTTTCAGTCGTTCCCACCTGACATAGCGTCCCTGAGAGATAGAATCTTGGTTCATTGTTTTTTTGCTTTGATTTAGTTTTTTCTTTCTTAATAGGACATTGTGTCTAATTGAGAGAAAGTAGAAATACTTCACCTCGTTCGGGTTGAGTCTGCAGACTTTGCTTTTTCAAACTCGTCCAAATATGCCAAAGGCAAACGCTCTCAGGTGTTTCTCCGATGTGTTTGACATGCTTGTTTCAAAGAGCTTTTCCGCCGTTTCAAGATGTCACGTTGACTCAGCGTTGTGCATGGATTCGTAATAGGTCTGTCACTTAGCACGTTGTGTAACCGTCTGTCCATGTTAATGTCTCAAAGAACAGTTTCTGTAATGAGACAGAAGACCCTTAAAGTCACGGCCGTGTTTTTGTGTTGCCTCCAGCGGCCTTCTGCTTCTTTTTCTGCAAGTATTGAGTCTAATAGTAGAGGCTGTGTACCATCTGTGTGTGTGTATGAGTTTTATTTTGACTACTGCCTCAAGGATTCGGGATCGAAGCGCTTGTTAGCTAGACACTGTGGCATTTCTTACAGCTTATTTAGAATCGGAGGTGGTTGAGAGATAAATAGAAATTGCATACAAACTAAAATCCAGAGAGTTAGTCTGCATAAAGGCCTAGAGTCTTGGAAACACATCGTTCCCTTGGCTTAATGTCATTTAATAGACAGCAGAAGTTATGCAACCCCTTATTAATTGAGATAAGATGTGGTGAAACATGCCCTCACCTTACTCTCGCCAAACGTTGGCTTAGATTGCATGGAAGTGGCAAGACTTTCAAGTGTGTTTTGTGTCTGACCTCTAGGGTTTACCTTCCCAGACTGGGCCTACAAGCCGGAATCAAGTCCTGGTTCCAGACAGATCCAGCTCTGGCACTTCATCCTCGAGCTGCTGCGGAAGGAGGAGTACCACGATGTCATCGCCTGGCAGGGGGATTACGGTGAATTCGTCATCAAAGACCCGGAGGAGGTGGCACGACTGTGGGGCGCCCGCAAGTGCAAGCCCCAGATGAATTATGACAAGCTCAGCCGAGCACTCAGGTGAAGACTAAATCTGCTTATAAAATCCCATCGCAATGGACAATAACATTGTGTATTAGAAGGACCTCTGCCGCTTTAAATACTCGCGCTTTAAAGTCAGATGGATTCTGATTGGCTGTCAGTCAAGTAATTCCTATAATATTATATCTGTTTCTCATTATCATTATAGCGGTGATGTGGATGCCGCTGTTGTCATTGAATTAGAATGATTACTAACACATTAGTTATATAGTTAGCATTGTAGTCATCCTTGGTGTGCATGGGCCTTATCACTTTTGGTAACATGACAACTTAAGATAGCACGCTAGCTTAGCAAGATGCTGACACACTATGCCAATAGATAGTAGATATATACTGCATATTCAATCATTGTCATCATTCAGTTGTGCATAGAGTGTCAACTAGACATGCTAGCATAAATGTAGAACGTTAGCTTAACAAAATGCTAACAACCAGACTGATGATGCATATTTATGCTAACATAAAATAGCATCATAGATTAGCAACTTGACAACATCAGATTATTGACATCAACTGTGAATGTTAGTCAAGTCTCTCTTGTGGTTCATTTTAGTGTTTGTGTGGTAACCATTAGCTGAGTTGCTTCCCATGAAGAGCAGTTCATCTCTCTCACTTTAGTCCATTTCAACTCTCTAGAGTTTGGAATAAAGCTAATAAATTTTGTACAAAATCAGCATTTTGTAGCTGTAAACTAAAGCTTCCAGTAGGCTTGCCGCGATAGACGGTGCTGACGGTGATACCGGTGTTAAGCCGCAACACCGGTTACGTCACTTGCCCACCGCGTCACCGACCCCCACCGTTGTTTCGATTTTTTTTATAGTAATAAAAATCATTTAGTTCAGTAAAAGAACAGACACTACAATTAAAAACTGAACGCGGCTACTAAATGCAGCATGCCGAACGACAATAGCATCACAGATCAGATTTCATTTCTCCAGTGAAGGAGAGCGAGTCGAGCTGACTGACAAGAAGAGTGGGGTGAGACAGACAAGACGATCGCGGATGATTTAGTTTCGAAACGAAATCGGTGGGAAAATTTCCTCACCGTCACAACCCTAGCTTCCAGCTCAAGGTAAAGTAGGCTAATAATGCTGCCAGTTTTATCTTTGCTCAGTCTAGATAGAGCGCTTTGTTTCTCTGATGATTTTATGTGCTCTTGTTCTTGTTACTGACTTTGTGTCTTTCTGTCTTAGTGTTCCTCCCAGTATACCATTTTTCTGCCTTTTCCTTTTTCTGTCCTCGTCTGTCATCCGCAATCTGCCTGTTTGTCTGTCTCTTCGTGTTATTCAACACTTTGGACTGGTCACCATGGCAACCTGCAGATGCCCACTCAAACCTACTAAACCTGCCTTCACCATCCCAGAATAATCAAGCCCACTTAGCGCTCATCAACCATCACTTACAGGACTAGTGTGCATCCTGTACTTCCGAGAACTCTTTCATTTCTCAAAGAGAAATATGGACATATGAATGAAAGAGGAAGGGAGGGGGAAGAAGAAAGGCAACAGAAAGCTGTGTACAGTTCAGATGTGAACCAGAAAGTTCTTTTGTGAATTTGCCTCTGTTCAACACATGTGGAGGACACAAAACATGTCCTCTAAGTTAACTCTGAAAAATATGCACACGCACACATACATTCTACTGTGACCTCACATTGACTTATTCAAGCTCTGTTTAAAGGGTTAGTTCACCCAAAAATGAAAATTCTGTCATTAATTACTCACCCTCATGTCGTTCCACACCCCTAAGACCTTTGTTCATCTTCAGAACACAAATTAAGATATTTTTGATCAAATCCAATGGCTCAGAGAGGCCTCCATTGACAGCAACGCCACCCAAACTCTCAAGATCCATAAAGGTACTAAAGACATCGTTAAAACAGTCGACGTGACTACAGTGGTTCTACAATAATTTTATGACGCGACGAGAATACTTTTTGTGTGCAAAAACAAAAATACAGACTTTATTCAACAACCTCTTAGAAACACGTAGAACACGGAAGCCTTCACTGTGCTTACTGCGTTAACCAGGTAAGGATAATGACAGGTTCTACGTCAAAACGGCGGCTCATTATTGGACGGCTCCTGCATCAGCATCACACGCATGCGTCGCGCTGCGCACATGTGCAGCTTTGGCCAATAGTGAGCCGGCGTTCGGACGTAGAACACGGAAGCCTTCACTGTGCTTACTGCGTTAACCAGGTAAGGATAATGACAGGGAAGAGAAGAGATTGCTGAATAAAGTTACTATTTATGTTTTTTTTTTGCGCACAAAAAGTATTCTCGTCGCGTCATAAAATTATTGTAGAACCACTGTAGTCACGTCGACTGTTTTAACGACGTCTTTAGTACCTTTATGGATCTTGAGAGTTTGGGTGGCGTTGCTGTCAATGGAGGCCTCTCTGAGCCATCGGATTTGATCAAAAATATCTTAATTTGTGTTCTGAAGATGAACGAAGGTCTTTGGGGTGTGGAACTACATGAGGGTGAGTAATTAATGACAGAATTTTTGGGTGAACTAACCCTTTAAGCTGGCTTTCTTCATTCACGTAATTGTGAATTTTGGGGCTTTATTAGGGGTGCTCCGATCAGGATTTTTTGAGGCCGATCACAGAAAGCAGAATCTGCCGATACCGATCTTTTTAAAGCCTTCTTTGTATCATTTATAACTATTTATAGTGATACTCTAATCAGGATTTTTAGACATTCATTTTTGAAAATGGGGGGAATTCCCCTCTTAAAGCAGCTTTCACACAGGAGTCCGCTACTGATCCATGGCTGTTTACCACAAACACAACATTTATCCATTATTTCAAATCCAAACATTGTCACTGAAAATGCTTTTTCAGGATTGCAATTCTTTTTTTTTTTTACACAGTACAGTAATAGTCTTTCACAGACATGTTTCTAAACAATAAATATAAGCAACACATCATTCAATGCTTTTTACTTTTGCGTTTACTTCTAGATTTATATATTAAGTTGCTCAACCAAGTGGCAAAACATTTAAACTACTCTTCTTACGTTATCACAAACTTACCATTGACCGAAATAGTCAGCTGTACTGCCTTTCCTTTTGCATTTAAATCTTTATTACGAGCAATCCTGCCGTTCATAAAGAACTTTGTTTTCCTACCTCCACGAGTGCCATCTATTATTGCCTTGTTTATCTAAAAGTGCTCTTTGCCTTTAAACCTAGCCAAAAAGCCATATGTGTTGACTGAAACACAGTAGACTTTAATAATATGCATTTATGGTGTAATTAATGCATTACAATTCAGCACTGTTACTTTAATTCAGTGCTTGCTGTGCAGTGTGCACGCTTTTTTTAATATTAACATGAGCTCGGAAAAAATATGCACCACATTCGCACTGCAAACGGAGTAATGTGAACCTGGCATTATGTGTGTGCGCTGCGAGTGTGCATGAGCGCACGGTCTCCAGGAGAGCGCAAGAGTGCTGAATGGTTAAACACTGGCAAAAATTAAAAAGTAATGCAATTTATAAACTTTAGTGACGATGTGACACTGCCTCGATTGTGCAAGTGACAATTCCTGTGTCAACTGTGCAGCGTGCAGACGCGATGTGGTGATTTGAAGACATTTGCATATTTTGAGAGCGCGAGCGCTGATCCACTCACGGTGTTTGTGAAATTACGGTTTTGAAAATAAGGTTTTCAAATAACTTTCCAAGTTATTTAATTAAGAAATATTATTTTATATATAGCATTATAATTATTTCACCAACGCCGCACAGATACGGTGCCGCTGCATGTCATGCCAAACCTTCTCACGGCAGGCGCGTCATCAGCTTGAGATTAGTTTTTTTTTTAGATCGGCCTTTTTAGAGACCGCTGATCCCAAATCGATTATCGGCCGATAGTGATCGGTAGCCGATCAATCGGAGCACCCCTAGGCTCTATACTTGCACTGATTTCTAGTCCCACACGGAATCCTCTGACAAAACCTTTGCAGATTTCTGCAAAAAATTGATTGCCCAGTGTTTTTGAAATTCTACAAATCTTTCATCCTTTGTATTTTTGTTCAGGCAAACATCACAAATATACTTGGGTTTACGGTTTTTGTTTTTTTTAAATGATTAACCTAAGTTCAAAATTTTGGTGTAACTTCAATCTAGCAACCAACCACAATACACTAGCAACACCCTGGCAACCATGGTAATTTGCATGATTGGTACATTGGTACTGAATGATTAATATTTATATGGTCCTTTAAAGGGATCATCGGATGCCCATTTGATATAAGTTGATATGATTCTTTAGGGTTTTAATGAAAAGTCTATAACATACTTTGGTTAAAATTTCTTAATGGTAGTGTAAAAAAAACAAATTTTTTACCCTGTCAAAATGAGCTCTGTTTTTAGCAAGCCATTCTAGTTCATGTTGCTTTAAATGCTAATGAGTTCTGCTGACCCCGCCCCTCTCTTGCGTGGGGTGACGAGCAGTACTGTTTACTTTAGCCGCGAAACTTGCTTACTAGTCCATATTAGGAAAGGTGATTTGCGAAGATTCATAAAAAACCCTTATACTCACTTCTGTAGATGTAGCTGGATCACGAATGATTCGCATGAACTTAAACGCATTTAGGCAGATCGGGGATTGGCGCATTCCCTTCAAAACGAAAGTAATGTTAATCCTCTGCGTCTTCAGCGGCTCAGATGTCGGGAGTAAATGACGACTGCTATGTTCATTATTACATCCAACAACAAAACACCTCAATTGCTTAATCGGAGATGTTCTTGTCTTTCCCTGCACCGGAGTCGACACAATGGCAGACAGCTCACTCAGGGCGGGTCGAAGGTAAGACGGCCTTGTCAATCAACTATCGTGGGATCGGCCTGTGCAGAACTACGTCACTCTGACAGGAATCTCAGAACAGCCTGATTTGAGAAAGGGGATTTAAAAAAAACTGAAGGATTTTTATCATTATAGGGTGGATGTGTACACACACTTCCAGCACACATTAATGTTCAAACAACAACAAAAGTGAATTTTGCATCCGATGACCCCTTTAAGGTGCATCAGTAAATCTGTGGTATTAGCATGGTACATTTAAAAAAATACCATCAGACTCTGTAAGTATATAATTGCATTTTAAAAGAGTTTTGAATAAATGTAACTTGAAGAGATGGTCAAATATGTACACTTTTGGCTAATTTCATCATGCTTTGTTCAGCTAACAATAACAGTACTTTCAATTTAGTTTACCAATTTTACTAGTAAATCTATTCTGCAGATTTTTTTTTTGGAAAATGTTTGAAAAGTGTTCACATTCAGCGTGAATCTAGTCATTTGGGAAAGAAAGGCTAAAAGGCATTCTCTCTCTGCTCACTCTTTCATCCATACCTAAGAGGTTGCACGTGTTCCCTTAATTCTCAAACACCATTCAGACAGACTTCAGGCTGCACAGGCGTCCCATTGTTGAGCTGCTGAAAATGAACAGACTGTAGGCCAACAGACAATGCAAAATAACATGTACACACTTGTTCTGTTTACCTGATAACCTGATGCCACTTGTAGACCATCATATAACCAGACCGTTGCTTTCATAATGGATGTCGTCCGTGTTAAGCTCAGTTAAAGTAAACAAAAGGTCATATGGATCAGCCGTTTTACTCAACAGCATATGTATTGCATGTATGTGAATGTCTGCACAACACGTGTGTGCAAATACAGACACGCTTAAGAGATCTTGTGCTCTTTTGAAGCAAGTTCAAATGCACTTCAAAGAGTGTTGTGTATGTGCCCTTTTCTCTGTTGGTTGAGTATGCGCCTGTGAACTTTTCAGTGCCCCGATTCACACATTGTATATCACAATCATGTCTTCTCACACATGTACTCTCCGCACCCTCAGTGACGTCTTAATTAAACACACAGAACCCATAAATCATCTCAACATCCAAAGCTTTAAATAGCCATGAAGTCATGTATCTGCTCTGCACATATCTAAATCTGGTTGGTTGAATCCTTTCATGTATGGGAGAAAATTAACATGTGTGTTATATATAATAACCTTCAGTGCTTCTTAATGATACAGTAATTACGTCAGGCTTTAACTGAAAAGGGTTTGGTTTTTCTCTCTTCGGAAAAGCTGGTCTGACATTTTGCTTCCTGACAGGTGCTGCATGTGATCATTTCACACGTGTTCACCACTTTACAACAATTGTGCCTACACAAAATTAAAATTAAGAAAATTGGTTAAGCATAAGAAGCAGTGTGCATGTGATCTGATCCAGGTCAATTGGATTTAATGTAATCCGCCGTTTAAATTATTATTTTTTGTTATTGTAAAGCCAGTCTAACTAAAGAAAAAATGTAGTGAATTTACTTTTAATATTTTTAATACAATTTTAAATATTAATATTGATATTATTTATGGAATTTACAGGTATTCAGAAGCTAATTTAAAATTAACAATTTGGGTTTTCTGTCCCAAGTTTTCAGTTTAAGCCAAGAATTTTCATTGTTGATGCATCATTTATTGCAAGAGAACTATGTTAATGTGTTTGAAAACCGATCATACTGTTTGTATTTGATTAAATGTGCAAATTCAATGCTTCTGTTGTAACCTTTTAATCTCTAAACTGGTCATTGCCTTTGCAAAGTTTAAGTGCAAGAATGTCAAATACATAAAAATGGGTGGCCTTCAACAAATTGTGACTCCTAATTATTGCTTTGGCAATTGTGTAACCATGCCAACACTGTCTCCACAGATACTACTACAACAAAAGGATCTTGCACAAGACCAAAGGGAAAAGATTCACCTACAAGTTCAACTTTAACAAGCTAGTGCTGGTCAACTATCCGTTCATTGACATGGGCTCTGCAGGTGAAGACCCCTGCTTCATAAACTCAATCTTTCTCAAACCCACCCATTTAGTTTGATGTACAAAGTAAAACAATTATTAACATTTCTCAACCTTTCTCATAGGTTCTGGTGTTCCACAAAGTGCACCGCCTGTCCCATCTGGTGTAAGCACTCATTTCCGCTTCCCTCCATCCACACCATCGGACATCCTCTCTCCTAGCGAGGAACTGCGCAGTCCTGGTGTCTTCAGTGCTGTGCCTCGACGCATTGCTCGTGGCTCTGTCTCCGACTGCAGCGATGGCACCTCCACCAACTCGGAGCTTGAGGAAACTGGCATAGCTCCAGGTGATGACCGCTCGGCCGACCGTGCCTTCAGAAACCTTCTCCATCCACGCTTGTCCCACGACTCTTTGTTCCGTGTGTACGGTGCACCGCCAAACCCAACTGGGCTCCCCAGGAGCGGGCACCTTGCGCCCCCACACAGGGTCCACCCTGAATCCTTGTCTCCATTCCCACTATCCCCTCTCCCAGGCCCTGGAGGCTTGCTGGTTCCTGCTCTTTCTCCAGCTCTCTCCATGACCCCTACATCTCACATGCCCTACACACCTTCTCCATCCCTGTCGCCCATGCTAGGCTCCCACTTCTCGTTCAATCCAGAAGACATGAAGCGCTACCTGCAGGCTCACACTCAGAGTGTCTACAACTATCATCTGAGTCCTCGTGCGTTCTTGCACTACCCCAACATCGTCATCCCCCAGCCCCAGCGCCCAGACAAGGGACTGGGAGGGCCAGCGGGTATAGGTCCACACCTGTCAAGTCACCTTCTGCACCACCAGGCTGAGGAGTCTCATCTATCTCCATTCAAGTTTAAGTTACAGCCCCCACCACTGGGTCGCAAACAGAGAGAAGGCCCAAACCCGGCTGGAGCAGGACATGCTCCAAATTCGGGAAGCGCTACTGCTTCCTTCTCTTACAGCAGGGAGCCTGGTTCAGCCTCAAACTCTGCTTCATCTGGAATGATGACCAATAACTCAACCCCAGCTGGTCCACCAAAGATCAAGGTATGTTCACCTTTAAAAAAAACTACACTGTAGCTCCTTTGAAAATGAAAATGGTTTTCTGTAATGCTCATTTTGCTTCCTTCTGTAGGTTGAGCCTATCTCAGACATGGAGTCGGAGGAAGAAGTTGAGGTCACTAACATCAGTGAGGAGGAGCATGAAGATGACGAATGTGATGTCTTTTCCCCTCCCCACCCCAATGGTGGCCTCGCCCCTCCACCCAACCACGATCGCATGACTGATGATGATGATCTTGAGGAAGACGTCTTCAAGACCCCAGCTGCCCCTACCTCAGGGGTTGGGGCAAATCTTTTAGGTCTTAAAGCAGAACCCCGAGAGCTAAACCTGGGCCAGGGCGCTCCCATTAGCCCCGGGGGTACACACTGCATCCCTCTGAAACTACGTTTTAAACGGCGCTGGAGTGAGGACCAGAGAATGGAGGCGGGAACCGAAGAGGCTGAGGATAAGAAGAGCAGGGCAGAGAGGGAGGAAATTACCCAGGAGGTGGAGCCTAAACTGGGGAAGGAAAATGGAGACCGGAAGAGTCCGGACACTTTGGCTGCACCCCTGGGGACGGGCCAGAGGAGGGTGAGCTCTGAGCTGCAGCGAGCGACAGCACAGCTGTCTTTAGAAAACAACATTTTCTGAAGAGGATGTGGTCAAACACAAACTTACCAACACAGAACTGTCCTCCTTAAGGGCTGAAGGCAGCTGTTGCTCTCAAAAGTTACGTGAAGACCATCCATTCAGCAAGTTCAGATGCCCAAACCACCTTTCAGACTTCTGTACATGCAGGTTCACTCACTTCAAAATTTTGCAACACTAAAAATGATTAATACTGACATCTTTTTAATGCATTTTAAGTAACCAGGCCCCTTTCTCAAGTTTAGCCAGAGCCACTTGCTTACCAAACCCATTCCTTTTTGTTTGCTGTGTTAGACTAACATCATCCCACTAGTCTCATTGAATTCTTGGACACTTTTTTTTACCCATAGAAGCTCTCTGTTAGGATTTAGGGATCAACCCAATACTTTTAATTTTTTTTAAATAAAGAGATTACAGAAGTGCCTAAACTAGACGTTGATGCACCTCTGTAAAATCTGGGTAAAGATGGTGGTGATACATTTTTTTTGGGGTCTTGTCGTTCATGCCCTTGAAATTTAGGGTCACAGGCAAGTGGACATTGACTTTTTTAAACAGACACTCTTGGATGAAGTGAAAAATGCAGGAAGGATGCTGGCCGACCCCCTACTCAATCATAGTTCTCAGACTCTGCGATTACAGACGCTCTTTCTTGTTTTTTGCATACCAAGATTCAAGTCCCAGACTTTTTGCAGAACCAGCTTGCCTTTCGCTCTCAAACCAGGACCTTCATGTCTCTGTCTTCAGAGCCATTAATGCTAGCGTGCTATCAGCCTTCACTCCCGGCTCCGGACACCAACTTGACCAGCTGTCCAGCAAGCTCAGCCGGCTGACGGGACCACTGAACAACCTCTTAACGTATCTTAACACATGTATATACATTGGGGGATTCATTTGATATATTTTAGTCCATCTTAATAACCACCAGCTGGATGACAAATGATAGATCACATGATTATTCTTTCTCCAACATGTTATTTATTTATTTTTCATAATGCAGTTGTAATGCTGAGGGAACGTAATAGGAACGTTGGGGCAACGTATCAGAGGGCGCTTTATGGTTTTAGCTTCGTAATCATCCCTAAAACCACTTAAACAATCCTGTACATCCTGCTGTTTTGTAAAGAACGCAAATCTTCATGGTTTGTTTAGCGGTAAATCTCAGGCATACCTCCCCACATCCCTTTTCCGCTATCCAACAGGTTGTCTTTGAATATAAAGCCTTCAGCTGAACAAACAATGTGCCTTTTTACAGAAAACTGACCGCCCAGTGCTTTTAAATAGGTTACTTTATCGACACGTACAAACTCACATAAAGGAGAGGCCTTCGAAACATGACCTCAAACACTGCTTTTATGCCTTATTTAGTTTTGTACCTTAAAAGAAACTATCCTAAATAAGATTTGCATTTAGAGTCCATATATTCTCACTTTAATAGTCATATATATTTGATAAAAGAACAAACGCTGGTTTTGATACAAATTATATTTCAGAAGGTAAATCTATATGGTATATCTATGTAAAGGGGATGTTTAGTTTCAGGGCCCTACAGTGCTTTACTGTGAAAGAAAAGTGTTGTTATAGACAAAGTTAAACATAACTGACCAATTGTAGAGAACCCTGATTGGCACAGCTGTACTTGGCCTTATAAGGTCTACGTATAGTTTTAACTCGACCCGTCACATTTGCGTTCTCCATCTCAGTCTCTCTGCAGTGTTTTAGTTGTAGGAGGCTGTTCATTATCTACGATTTTCTAGATTGAACAGGTAACACATCCTATTTGGCTTAGCTCCATTTGTAGCAAAATGCAGGGACTTCGTAGTCAACGACGTCCTCGAGAAAGGGACCTCACTTCACCAAACTGACAACTAGAAAGTGGACATTCAGCCTCTTAACCCTGATCCAAGGAGGAAGTATAGGACCTGACACACTTAACACTCATTTTTTTTTTCCCCCTCTTTTGACTTTTTTGGAGTTTGTTTGGCGGCCTTACACCGGTTCAGTATCTGTATTTTAACTGACAGCTGCCTTATTTGTTCGAAAATACTTTGTTTTCCTCTCATTCTCTATTTGATATAAAAAGTGCTGTTTTATTATACCTTTTTTGTTTATATTACCATTTATCATTTTAATGTTGATATTATTGCTGGTATTTCGTTTGTACCCCTTACCTGGATTTTAACCTGTTAAGATGAACATTTTAATAAAGCGTATTCCTGTACCCTCTTTGATACCATGATATAAAAGTGCTCTGGCTTTGTATTATTGCTGGTTTTTAGTTGTAATGAAGAAAACCAGGTGAAGAGGGAGGGTGACATTATGCTTTCACTTTTTTTTTTTTATTGTAATGTTTTTTTTGGGGCGGTTGTGTACATATATAAATATATATTTTCCATTTTGAGGGGATGTAAAAAAAAAAAGACAAATATTTCTTTGTGTTCAAGCGCTCTCCTTTTGCTTCTTAAAGCTTTCCATCTCTTTCTCAATGGTTATGTAATACTTTGTAAAGAGAGGCGAAACTTGATGTTACAAGGAACCATGTATACTTTAGTTTCTCGTGTGGTTTCTTTTGCTCTTGTAATTAAAACTGTAATCAGGGTTCATTAAAACCGGTAAAAACGGATCTGGATTTTTCGTCCTTCATTTACTCCCGATTTTTTCCTGTTGATGGTGTCTTGTATGTGGTAAACACTTAGAAATGCAACTAATATTTCAACATTTTCATTATACCATCTTTTAAACCTCAAAAAAATTGATTTCACTTGATTGATATATTGTGTTTTATTTGGAATCGTACTAAAGTGGCATACTGTGGTATTTTGGGACTAGTTGGAACAGAAAGCTCCTCAACAGGAATCCAGGCCTGTGCATGCACACATAAACACTTGTTTAATGTCTTTTCACGTTACCTGTGTACTCTAGTTGTTGTGTATGTTATTTGCAGTTATGCTGCACTTGGTTAACAAAGTACCGTGCAGAATTTGAGAAGTTTACCCACTTGTAATTATTTATAAAACAGCGCCCTCTGCTGCTAAATGTCGTTATCGGTCACTCTTGTTTAGAAGCGGTACTCGAGTCTCTTAAAGGCGAAGTGTCTCTTTTTTTATGTTTAAATACTGGCTTTGTCCAAATACCCACACTTGCAGTCTTTGCACTTGATTACTTAAATTAGTGAATCGCAACCTTTTGGCGTACCGGACCCCAGTCCAATTCAGAACCATCCTCGAGGACCCCCAGAACAAAATTGACTCGTATCATTTGTGTCTTTGTGAGGACCAAATGCAGTCAAGTATAATTCAAGTTAGCTGACTTGTCCAGTATTTAGCCATATCATCAGCTATATTGGAATTTTCTTTCATGGGAACATGTCATGTCAAAATATACAAAATTTATTAAAAAATTCATACTTTATACGGACCCCCTGGCCTTATGTCAAGGACCACTAGGGGTCCACGGACCCCTGGTTGAGAAACACTGACTTAAATGACATATTTCCTGTATTTGGCCGAAGTCTTCAAGTGAACTTTTCATTACCTGATGGGACACACTTGTAGTGTTGTAAAAATGCAAGTGTTTACACAGCTTTATTTTAATTTTAATTTGAAATACGTTGCATTTTAAAATCAACTTCTAAATGTCTGTCCAGTAGTCCCTATAACATGACATAATTTTAATTTGCGGTGCTTCTAATTAAGTGATAAAGCAGCAGTTGCACAAAATAAATATCACCACAACTCATCTTTGCACCAATAAAAGTAAAAACGCTGTTCTACCAAATTATTTGTTATATTTAATTATTACATTAATGTTTAACTCACATTGGAAAGGTTTCCGTGACCTCTCGCGAGATCTCGGCAAAAAGTCTCACGATTTATTTCTAGAACATGATGCATGATGGGATACGCTTAGCCTTGATTAGCGCTCTGGAGCGGTATTCGAGGTAGTGTGGATTTAGTATCCATTAAGGGCACTGCACTCTGGCGTTTTGAAGACATGGGACAGACTTGCACACTTACTTCCGGTCGCGCGCACGCGCTCTCAAGTGGCTAAGACCACAAGTGTGGGTATTTGGACAAGGGGACTGTCTCCCGTTCTAGTTTAGTAGTCATCATTAATCACTATTTTTTGCAATTCTGTTTAGTGGTGCAGAAACAGTTCACCTTTGAGCTAATGTTCATATCTTCTCTGAATAAAAATGAAGCTCCTTGTCGTGATGTTAATATGTAGGCCAACCCAGAAAGCTAATGCCATGGGTTTACTCCAAAGCGTTTTTAAATGAGCAATTTAAAGTTTAAATCAGAATTGAAACTTAAACTGTATGCAAGAAATCAACAAAGCGATCAAATCCCAAAAGTACTGTTTTTCAGGTATTAAGCAATTTATCATTTCTGATATGGGTAATATTAGTGTTCCAGTAGCCAAAAGCCAAAATTATATGTTTGATAATGTATCTTAACACATAAAATACCACACACCCAAAATATGTACCATGACATTCAGAGCAGCAACCACGACTATGCAAATATCACACATTGCATATTCTGTCAAGGATTTTAATCCCTTTGCACCATAGAAGTCTGATTTCTTTCTACACCCTGAAATAATAAAATGCTTTACAAAAGAGGAGGGGGTGGAGGAGTTGGGGTCACACACTGCTTGATTGACAGCGAAGCCTGGACGCTTGCTGTGAGGGCTCGTTGACCTGGTAAGGGCAGGTCAAAGGTTAAGTTTTGCTGGAAAACCAGTGGTTGGTTGTATCAAGGAGGCCTAATATGTCTGTGATTGTGATTGTTTGTGTGTTTTGAAGAGGCAGTGTGTATCTGTGCTATTTGACTTGATTGATTGACACTGACTGGCTTTATTTAGGCTAAATGTATCCAAATAAAAGAAACCGAGAATACAAAAGAGATTGCAGTTGTATAGCAGATTATATATAAATGAGACATAAATAAATAAATGTTTTAAAATTAATTAATTAATAAAATAATAATAATAAACATTTTAAATAAAAGTAGTTTAAATATAAAGAATAATATTTTAAATATATGTATACAGGGCCTAAAATTTACACTCGCCAAGCGCCAAATGCGAGTAAAAATCGGCGTTGGCGAGTATATGTTACACTGTTAGTCGCCAGTTGTTGGGTACAACTTTTACGAATTATAACAATGCAATGAAGTGAAAACAACAGCCAGTTTTTAAAGAGATTCGCTGTTTCTGACATAAGCGAATAAAATAATATTTTCCGAAGACAAGATCATCATAATTAGCTGTTCTGTCATAAGCGACAAGAGCGAATCAATAGGATACAAACGGGCTGATAAGGTCAGAGCAGTGTGATGGCCAGCTTGTCCCTAGACACGCTTCTAATAACTATTTATTGCTGCTTCATTTCAGAAGATTAACTTTTCCCTTCTTTATTCTTCATAACCCGAGAATGCGGCGACACTTGGGGTTATGCTGCCTAAACAGTGCAGTGAAGTATACAGGTACATCTAAAAAAAATTGAATATCATGAAAAAGGTCAATATTTTTTGTCACTCATTTCAGAAAGTGAAACCCATATATTTTATGGATTCATTACACATAGAGTGAAATTTTTCAAGCCTTTATTTCTTGAAATGTTGATGATTATGGCTTACAGATAATGAAAACCCAAAATTCAGTGTCTCAGAAAATTTGAATATTGTGAAAAAGTTCAATATTGGAAAGTCATGGTGTCACACCCTAATCAGCTAATTAATTACCTCAAAACACCTGCAAAGGTTTCCTGAGCCTTTATATGGTCTCTCAATCTGGGTCAGTAGGCTACACAATCATGGGGAAGACTGCTGACTTGACAGCAGTCAAAATTTCATTACTAAAGAAGCTGGTTGTTCACAGAGTGCTGTATCCAAGCATATTCATAGAAAGTTGAGCGGAAGGAAAAAGTGTGGTAGGAAAAGGTGTACCAGCAAGAATTTGGGGGAGCTTCACAAAGAGTGGACTGAGGCTGGCGTCAGCGCATCAAGAGCCACTACGCACAGACGAATCCTAGACATGGGCTACAAATGTCGCATTCCTCGTGTCAAGCCACTCCTGAACCAGAGACAACGTCAGAAGCGTCTTACCTGGGCTGTGGA